>NC_048302.1:5866221-6024913 GCF_013100865.1 Trachemys scripta elegans
GCATGCATTTGAAAGGAGCTGTGCTGTATAGAGAAGGATGGAACAATGGCTAGGGCTCTAGGCAGAGACCTGGGTTCAAGTCCTGACTCCACCACAGACCACCTATGTGATCATCAATAAGTCACCTAAAACCTTCCTGCACCTCCATTCCCCATGTCTAAAATGGGGATAACGGCACTGCCTTACCTCACCAAGATGTTGTGGATAAATACACTAAAGGTTGTGAGGCAGTCATACTACAGGGATGAGGCATATGAGTGCCACCAATTTAGGAAATATTTATTTGTGGTGGCCATGCTCCAGTTGTACCAAAACCATTGGGCATTGATTATCCGAGTTGACTTTTTTTCTCGCTATATGCCAGATACCTAATATTCTTTTTCTTTATACAATAAACTCAAACAACCTGAAGTGTCTTTGAATGTAATGTTATTAAAACGACATGTTGTATCTCATGTTACTCTTTTACTTCATACAAATGAATGTGATGTAAAATAAGTTGGGGAATAGTCACACAACCCACCAGCATTGTAACATCCTATAAGTGGGCTTTCTTTTAGCAAAATTTTTGTGGAAGATGATTGCTTTATAGCAATGCACTCTAACAATACTCTCCTGTAGCAGAAATAAAAATGCTAACACTGATGGATGCTCAAAAGAGAAATACTGATGCAAAACTGGGAGTCTCCTGAAAAGCAGACGGTGCCGAATTTCCATACAGATCCCATAGAACATTAAGAGGCATCTCAGCAGCAGCATTTAGACACACATGTTTTTGCATCATCCATTTAGGGACTACAGGAACTGTGCAAGTTTATGTTTGGAGCTGGATGCAAGCCCTAGAGCAGGGATCAGCAACCTTTGGCACATGACCCATCAGGGAAATCCGCTGGGGGGCCGGGACGGTTTGTTTATCTGCAATGTCCGCAGGTTTGGCCGATCGCAGCTCCCACTGGCTGCAGTTTGCCGTTCCAGGCCAATGGGGGCTGCAGGAAGCGGCGCGGGCTGAGGGATGTGCTGGCCGCTGCTTCCCGCAGCCCCCATTGGCCTGGAACGGCGAACCATGGCCAGTGGGAGCTGCGATCGGCCAATCCCGCGGATGCTGCAGGTAAACAAACTGTCCCGGCCCACCAGCAGATTTCCCCGATGGGCCATGTGCCAAAGATTGCCGATCCCTGCCCTAGAGGTTTTCTGGTTGGTGTGACTTCCTGACATCGCGGAGGTAATTGTAGAGTGAAATCTCATCAAAGTAAATGGCAAAACTCAGACTGATTTCAACAGGGCCAAGATTTCACTCAAACTGTTTAGCTGAATAAATATGAATTGTTCTGGAGATCTAAGCTAAACATCTACATGTTGAGACTGCCTGAGAGATTAAGGAGTTGGAAATTTCCCCCAAAATCTCAACAGACACTCAAAGGACTTCTCCAGGGTCATTTAGTTTTCTGGATCTGATCCAAATTCTAGTGGCAGCAATGGAAAAACTCCTGTTGATGTCAGTGGGTTTTAGATTGGGCCCAAAATGCTCTACGGTGGCAGGAAACTGGGAAGAGGAAACCTTCTGTGCTATTCTAGCCAGCTGCCTACATGTGTTTGATACCAATGTATTTGTTTTGAAACACATAGCAAGATACTTCATTCCAGTTAGATCTCTCCACTCCTCAGCCTCTAGCTATCATCTACTCTAAGAGGGTGATCTTCAAAGTAGAAATACAAGCTGATGCACAATAATATCACAAAAGTCTGATCTCTGTTATACTTATGTACAAAGAGAAACTAGAGAAAGTTCAGACAGTATTCAGATTCAGACAGCTCAATTGGCTCTACGTAATGCACAAAACTACCACACAAGGCAAAGGAAAATAAAGCCTCGATTTGTTTCCTTTTGGACCTCATCCTATTGATAACTTCACTATCTTCGGTGATTGACTACTTAAGCTGCCGGACAGGATATGTTATAAAATCAAGCTATTTCAGAAATGTAGCAGAGAAATACATCAAAATAAAAGAAATAGAAATTAAAACAAAAGCTCTAAGTAGTAGAGCTGGTCAGGAATTTCTCAAGAAAACTTTCTCGGGTCCAGGAGGGAATTTCTCTGGAGCAGGAGGGACCCACCCGACAGCAGCCAATAACCCTGTGGTTAGGGCACTGATCTGGAATGGTGGAGACCCAACGTCAAGTTCCTACTCCAAATGAGGCAAAGTAGGAACTTGAACCCACATACAAGGTGAGTTTTCTAACAATTGCAGTGGGTTGGCTTCTCTTACTTCCTCCACCCCCCCCTCTTCTTCCCCTCCCCAAAACAATTTTTTTTTCAAAAGGTCTCAGTTTCATCTCAGCGCGGAATGGGAAAAACTTTTGAAATCTTGAAAATTGTCATGGGAATCCAGTTTGCCATTCACCGTAACACTTAGCACACATAGACCCATATATTGCCCCAGCTTTGCTGTGTTTACAGGAAAATACGCTTGAAGGATAGTTATCTTTAGCTGCACCACAGCCTGCTGTAGAGTCAGAGTATAGCCCATTGTGCTCTGTGTCAAGATGAGCATGGATACAAACCACACTTTGATCCTCAGGTGCTGTAAACAGGTGTCACTGACTGGAGAAACCTTCTAGTACATTATGAATATGGATGTAATGAAGACGTATGAAGTTTTAGATCATACTAGTTTTAGGGGAGAAAATGGTCTTTTCCGGTACACAGCTCCCAAAGAGCCCTGCCCAATAATGATCAGTTAATAATAATTGATGATTAAGTGTTTTCAATCTGGATTGCAGTAGCTTGTAAAGGGCTCATCGTGCAAGGCATTGAACAAACATATAATAAACAGGCATTCCTTGCCAGAAGACTTTACAATCTAAGGGTACGTCTATACTTACCTCTGGGTCTGGCGGTAAGCAATCGATCTTCTGGGATTGATTTATCACGTCTTGTCTAGACGCGATAAATCGATCCTGGATCGATCCCGGAAGTGCTCGCCGTCGACGCTGGTACTCCTGCTCCGCGAGAGGAGTACGCGGAGTCGACGGGGGAGCCTGCCTGCCGCGTCTGGATCCGCGGTAAGTTTGAGCTAAGATACTTCGACTTCAGCTACGTTATTCACGTAGCTGAAGTTGCGTATCTTAGTTCGAAGTGCGGGGTTAGTGTGGACCAGCCCTAAGTAAAAGAGGAGACAACCTGGTACTGTATGGGCTTGGAGGGGTGTGTGTTTCCAGTGCAGGAGAAGATGGTATACGGTATGCTGTACATGTCTCTTGTTGGTTCATGAGCACTGATGAGTCCTAAAGGAGCCCCAGGTTCCACACAACCTTGAAAACTGAAGCACAAATGCCCTTGGTTAGGGACTGATCCAAAGCCTGCTGAAGTCAATCAAAGTCTTTCCATTGACTTCAACAGCTGTTGGAACCGGCTCTTGGGTCCTAATCGAGCAAAACATTACAGCATATGCCTAACTCAAAGCACGTGACTCATCCTGTTGACCTCAAGCACACGCTTCAGTGCTTTCCTGGATCCTGGCCTGGATTCTGAAGCTATAGGCTGGGGTTTAGTTCTCTGGGGTGAGGTGTTTTTTATGATTATATTGGCTATGAACTTTTTTGCACTGCTTTGACCAAGATGCCTGGTTCAATGACATTAATGGAAGCTAGGGAGAGTGCTTCACAAGTGTGTGAAGGCCAGTCCTGAAAGCTAGTCCTGCCCGTTATGTAGCATGTTAACAGCTACAATGTATTTCATCCCAATGTCCAGTGACTCTTACCTTCTCATTCAGCAGCCATAGATCACTGCTGTGTGTTGTGTAAGGAAAACCTCTTATGGAAAACGTACCCTAAGATGCACTGACTTGTTTTGACATAGGGTAGAACGTTGGATTTCACCCTGTAGCTTACTGCTGATTTAGATACAACAGTTGAAATTTATGCTACCAGCAAACATCTTACCCAGACTTTCTGGGAGTCCATTAACTACCAAATTGCTGGCTACTTTTAGTTAATGTTCTTAAATGGACAGGCTAGAGTACAGGAGTATTGTCATGCTGTTGTGAGATGGACCCCTCTGAGAGAATGCTGTCAGCCCTGCCCTATGGAAAACAGATGGGACTAGGAAGAGATGGGCTAATATCCAGAGGTGAAAGTAAGCCTGTACAGTCTGGTACGGCATACCGGCAAGAGCCAGTATGCCGTACCGGACTGGACTGGCTTCCCCGGAGGTGATTTAAAGGGCCCAGGGCTCTGGTCACTGTGGGGAGCCCCGGGCCCTTTAAATCACCGCCAGAGCTCCGGCAGCTGGGCTCGGGCAGGGATTTAAAGGACCCGGAGTCTCTGGCCCTTTAAATCACCACCAGAGCCCGGGGTTCCGGCAGCCGGGCTAGGGCGGGGATTTAAAGGGCCCGGTGCTCCTTCCACTGCGGGGAGTCCCCGGCCCTTTAAATCACCATTGGAGCCCTGCTGCCGCTACCCCGGGGCAGCGGCATTCCTGAGCCCCAGGGATTTTTCTTCCCTAAAACTAGGGTGATTTAAAGGCCCTGGGGCTCCCAGCCACAGCCAGAGCCCCAGGGCCTTTAAATATCGAAAGGCCCCGCTTCTTCCCGTTGAGGCCATGCCCCCACTCAGGAGTCCGGTGTACCAGTAAGTCCTTTCAGTTATTTTCACTCCTGCTTATATCTGACAGAACTTTGCTCAATACACAGAAAATCAGAGCGAAGCTCAATCAGTATCAGCCATATGTAACTCTTCAGTACATACCAATTCAATGCTTACAGCTGGAACATTCTGAAACAGTGAGATGACAGTGAACGTTAGAATATTCCGTCCAATTGCACAGCTTTAATGATGTATGTGTCAATTAAAGGCATGCGGGTTGTAAATAGCTATCGCAAGGTACTCTTTGTGGCTCTATAGATAAAGACAGATTGTGTGGATGTGTGATCCTTTAATGGTTGGTACAACACTAACAACTGATACACACTCCTCAGCTGGGGTAAACTGGCCCAGCTCCAGTAACGATTTACACCCGCTGAGGAGCTGGGCCCTCGTGTTTAAATGCAGAGTTAATCTGAGAGCCAAACACATGGGAAGTGTTGGTGAGAGAAAAGAGACAGAGAGGTTGCAGAAGCAGCATTCACATGCACAATGTCTGTTCTGAAGCAACAGTTAGATATGGAAACCGCTGGCAGTAAATTGTCCATATGTCTGCCAAAGCTCAGTACTGACTGCAGTGACATGGATTATACTGACAATCCCTTACATCCCTTTCCTCACACTACTGCTGTCTAAGAGTAGCTATGGTACAAACTGTGGAGCCAAACACAGCAGTATGAATTCTAATGTTAAAAGATGACAGAATTCTGCAGTGTCCTCTGGGGATAGGGCCTTTGACAGCAAATCTACCCCCAGGGAGATTGTAATTGTGCTGGTCACCCATCAACCTGCTTTGGAGGTCCCGTCCACAGCCAGCCGAGCCCCAGAAGTGGGTGGGAATTGTCAGGGAGTGGCTGTGCTGGTTCAGTGCATGCCCCGGGCAAGCTCGACCTGCAGGTTTGCTGTCAGAAACCAGTCCGCAATTTAAAGTCACCATCCCCTGACAGGCCCCATCCACGAAGGGCAATGGTGCAAAAGCCTCCTGCCATTCCATGACCTGTTTGGAAGGCTGGTGAATCCCACTGAGCCAGGGTGGGCCCCAAAGAGGAGGAAGAGCAGTAATCAACCCCAATATATACATGGGGAGGAAAATTCAGAGTAACAGTTCACATTGTTTGTAAAGGATGCTTAATGTACTCTGCCTGAATGAGGACACCTTGTACATATGACTGGACTAAAAGTGATATAATGATGCTGTTCTGTCCTTGTCAGATATTGTCCAGATAGCAAGGTCAAGTGCCAGGTTAACCATGCATTTTGATTTAGCTCAGCAAACTACTTTGACTGACATTTGCCTGTGTTAGCGCACTTTAGAAGAGAAAATCTCAATGTGATTTTCAAACTCTATAGAGCAGTGGTCCCCAACCTTTTTTTGTCTGCTGGGCGCCAGACGACGAGCCATGGAGGACCATGGCAGCAGACGAGCATCTGCCGAAATGCCGCCGACAAGTGGCAACGTCAATAGGCGTCGCCGCTCAAATGCCTCCAACAAGCAGCGTCATCCAGAGGCATCAATGCTGCTTGTCGGCGGCATTTCGGCAGATGCTCGTCCACCGGCCAGTACGCGGGCGCATTTAGACGCCCTGGCAGGCACCATGGGAGCCACATTGGGAACCCCTGCTATAGAGATTGTGGTAGTGTTTTGGCATGTGGATGGTAATCTATATCTTGTAGACAGGCAGATTCAGGGACAGACCAAGCACAAATACCTGGGAGCCAGCTCTTTCATGGGGGTCCTGTATCACAATGCAAGTGCTGCAACTCATGGCCTGGCCCCACTTCTCTGCAGCAGTCAACATCACCATTTATTCACTAAGGGCTAGATGGTTTCTTTCTCCCATGCAGCCAAATAGGAATGCATAATCCTCTGTAGACCAACTAGAGTTGGGTGAATAATTGATTTTAGATTTAGTGGCTGAATCAAAAATTGTGTTGGATTGACCAACCTTCCCCCCTTTAATAGAAGCTCAAATTAAATCTATACCCCAAATAGAATCCCAGTAAGAGGACCCCCCCAAAAAGTCCACTGTGGCTAAACTTTAGAGTAGGATAGATGGATAGAGTCAAAAAAGGCATGTGTTAAAAATTGGAAATCAAATCCTCACCAGAAAAATAAAAAATAGCATAAACTCTGGCAAGTCATGTGTAAAAAGTACATTAAGGCAGGCAAAAAAGAATTTGAAGACTAACTAGTCAAGGACACAAAAAAACTAACAGCAAAAAAATTGTTTAAACACATCAGAAGCAGGAAATTTGCTAAACAATCAGTGGGACCACTGGACAATCTAGGTGCCAAAGGACTCCAGGAAGACAGAGCCACTGTGGAGAAACAAAATGAACTCTTTGCATCTGTCTTTACCGCAGAGGATATAGGGGAGATCTCCCACACCTGAGCCATACTTTTTATGTGACAAATCTGAGGAATTGTCCCAGATTGAGATATCAATAGAGGAGATTTTGGAACCAATAGATAAATGAAGCAGTAATAAGGCAGCAGGACCAGATGGCATTCACCCAAGCGTTCTGAAGGAACTCAAATGTGAAATTGCAGAACTGCTAACTGTGGTATGTAGCCAATCACTTAAATCAGCTTCTGTACCAGATGACTGATGATGTGACACCAATTTTTAAGAAAAGGCTCCAGAGGCGATCCTGGCAATTATGGTCTGGTAAGCCTAACTTCAGTACCAGGCAAACTGGTTGAAACTATAGGAAAGAACAGAATGATCAGACATATATCTGAACTTGATATGTTGGGGAAGACTAAACCAGGCTTTTGTGAAGGGAAATCATGCCTTACCTGATCTATTCGAATTCTTTGAGGGGAGTCAACAAACATGTGGATTAGGGTGATCCAGATGATATAGTGTGCTTGGACTTTCAGAAAGCCTTTGACAAGGTCTTAGACAAAAGGCTTTTAAGCAAAGTAAGCAGGCATGGGGTAAGAGGCATCTGTAACTGGTTAAAAGATAGAAAACAAAGGGTAGAAATAAATTGTCAGTTTTTGCAATGGAAAGTGGTAAATAGTGAGGTCCCCCAAGAATCTGTAATGAGACCAATGCTCTTCAACATATTCCTAAATTAACTGGAAAAGTGAGTAAACAGAACGGTAGCAAATACAAGATAGGTAAGTCCAGATTTGGGGAGTTACAAATGGATCTCTCAAAACTGGGTGACCGGGCAACAAAATGGAGATGAAATTCAATGCTGGTAAGTGCAAAGTAATGCACATTGGAAAACATAATCTCAGCTATACATACCAAGTGATAGGGTCCAGATTAGCTGTTACCACATGTAGTGGGGCAGTTGCCCCACTCCAGTAAAGAGAGGTTAAAAGCAGCCCTGGAGAGGGCTGTGGCTGGTGAAAGGCTGGGCTGATTGGGGAATTGGTCCACGCCCCAATCAGGACACATCTGGCCCTATAAAAGGGCCGTGAGCCAGGAGCTCATGAGAACAGTCTCTCTCTAGCTTTTGAGAGAGAAGGACCTGGCTGCCTGGGAAGCTGAGAAGGGTACCTAGGGTGGAGCAGTGCTGGAGAAGGGCAGAGGGAGCTGGGGAACTCCAGCCTGGTAAAACCCCAGGCTGTAGGACTTGCTAAAATGCCAAAAAGGTACTGGGGCTGCAGAGGGGCATCCCAGAGATGGGCAAAGACAGCAGGTCCTAACCCCCTTGCCAATGATGAGTGGTTTACAGACTGCCTTCTGCCCCAGGGAGCGGGGGCTAGATGGTGATTGGCAGTAGCCACTGAGGCAAGGTGTGGATAGAGGTTCCCCTGGCTGGGAAGACCCAGATTGCGGGTTGCTGCTGGGGGTCAGAACCCCGATGTAAAGGGCACTGGGGTCCGGGAGGGACATTGGGGCCAGTGCCAGGCGAGACACTGGCCTGCAGAGGGCACTCTGGGCTCAAAGAGCTAATTCCCAGGATGACCAGCAGGAGACGCTGCACCAGTGAGTCATTGTCCCACTACACCACAAAAGAGAGAGATTTTGGAGTCATCTTGGATAGTTTTCTGAAAACATCTGCTCATTGTCAGTGACAGTGGCTAACAGAACATTAGGAACCATTAGGGAAGGTATATATAATAAAATAGAAAATATAGTGCCATTATATAAATCCATGGTATACCCGCACTTTGAATTCTACATGCAGTTCTTTTCACCCCATCTCTGAAATAGAAATATATATACATATATTAGAATTGAAAAAGATTCAGAGAAGGACAACAAAAGTGATTAGGGGTATGGAACAGCTTCCATACAAAGAGAGATTAAAAAGACCAAGACTGTTTATCTTAGAAAAGAGACGACTAAGGGGAAATATAATAGAGGTCTATAAAATTGTGAATGGTGTGGAGAAAGTGAATAAGGAAGTGTTATTTACCCTTTCAAATAACACAAAAACCAGGGCTCAACCAATTAAATTAATAGAAAACAAACATAAGAAAGAACATCTTCACACAAGGAACAGTCTACTCATGGAACTCATTGCCAGGGGATGTTGTGCAGGCCAAAAGTATAACTGGGTTCAAAATAGAAGTTGATAAGTTCATGGCAGATAGCTCCATCAATGTGTATTAGCCAAGACGGTCACGGACACAACCCCATGCTCTGGGTGTCCCTAAATCTCTGACAGCCAGAAGCTTGGACTGGATGATGGGATAGATCAATCAATTTTTTTCTGTTCTGTTCATTCCTTCGGAAGCCACGTCTATCACCTGAGGGATGCACTCAAAAGGGACTGGAAAGGTGTATAAAATGCTGCCTGTCCTATAACTATGACACCCTATAGAGTTTTGTTATGCACCAAAAGAAATCAGTATCTCCTTTTAATCTGCAGCTTCTAAACAGACGACCTGTCAGTGCATTGGGTGCATGACTGAAGTAGAGGAAGCTTGGTACCATGGTTCTAACATGGCTTAACATTTTCCTTTGGACATTTTTCCTTTATTTTCTGAGCATGATGCCACATGCCCAGGTCCACGTCATGCAGGACCCCTCTGCATTTGAATTACCAGTGCATTGCTTAGGCCTTTTGAGTTTTTTTCCCCCTGCAACTGACCAAAGTTAAGGCCTTGTGGTTAATCAGAGAACATGATAGGCAATACAGATCTGTATGCTGAATTTCTCATGAACAAAAAGCAGGATTGCTGTGGCATTTGGGGAAGGAAGACTGTCCATTTCTGTTTGGCTGAATATACCTTAACAAGATCTTGCTACGAGGCCAGAGAGTTACAGGTTGAGAAAGCTGACATTAGTCTAACTGCATTATTGGAGAAACTGGTCCATTCTTCAAGGGAGACTTTATTTGGTTCAAAGACATCACTTTAACTCTGTCCCTAAAGCTGGGCATCTAGCAAAACAATAGTTCTGGACACATTTGTTATGTGTTCTGAATAACAAATACACCAATATCATCATCATCAAAAAAAAAAAAAGCACCAGAGTCCGTGGAAATTTTAGTGGCTATGAATTAGGGCTATTTGAGAAATTTCCGTATGTTTGCTATGGAAACCAGGTTATAACTAAACAACACTTTTTGCAAAAAAATGTCATCTTTCAGGGGAAAACTGACTTTTCATTGAAAAATTACCGGAAAACCAAAAAAAAAAAAGAGAATTTAACTGAAACCTGATTCAGAATTGCTGTCATGATACCTCATGGGAGTTGTAGTTCGGGTGCCTTATTCACCTGTTCTTCACTGTCGGATGCCCATAAGCCACTGTGCATTGGTGCACTGTGATGGCTCAACAAAAAGGGAAACCAGGGTGCATCATAGAAAATATAGACCAGCCTGTGAGCCCAGCCTTCCAGGAGCCCCACAAATCTCAATTTTTGTTTTTGATTCAAATAAAATCATAATGAAGATTCTTAATTTCAAAGCGTGGAACCAAAAGAGAACCGAAAAACAGCCACCGTGGCTAAACAACAAAGTAAAAGAAGCAGTGAAAGGCAAAAAGGCATCTTTTAAAAATTGGAAGTTAAATCCTAGTGAGGAAACTAAAAAGGAGCATGACAAATGAAACGTAAAAATATAATTAGAAAGGCCAAAAAAGATTTTGAAGAACAGCTAACCAAAGACTCAAAAAGTAATAGCAAAAAAAATTTAAGTACATCAGAAGCAGGTAGCCTGCTAAACAACCAGTGGGGCCACTGGATGATTGAGATGCTAAAGGAGCACTCAAGGACGATAAGGCCATGGCGGAGAAACTAAATGAATTTTTGCATAGGTCTTCATGATTGAGGATATGAGGGAGTTTCCCACACCTGAGCCACTCTTTTTAGGTGACAAATCTGAGGAACGGTCCCAGATTGAGGTGTCTTTAGAGGAGGTTTTGGAGCAGACCTCGGCAATTACAGGCCTGTAAGCCTCACTTCAGTACCAAGCAAACTGGTCAAAACTATAGTAAAGAACAAAATTGTCAACACATAGTTGAACATACATTTGTTGGGGAAGAGTTAACATGGTTTTTGTAAAGAGAAATCATGCCTCACCAATCTACTAGAATTCTTTGAGGTCAACAAGCATGCGATCAAGGGGGATCCAGTGGATATAGTGTATTTAGATTTTTAGAAGTATTTCTTCACACAATGCACAGTCAACCTGTGGAACTCCTTGCCAGAGGATGTTGTGAAGGCCAAGACTATAATAGGGTTCAAAAAAGAACTAGATAAATTCATGGAGGATACGTCCATCAATGGCTATTAGCCAGGATGGGCAGGGTGGTGTCCCTAATCTCGGTTTTGCCAGAAGCTGGGAATGGGCAATAAGGAATGGATCACTTGATGATTACCTGTTCTGTTCATTCCCTCTGGGGCACCTGGCATTGGACACTGTTGGAAGACAGAATACTGGGCTCAATGGACCTTTGGTCTGACCCAATATGGCCATTCTTATATTCTAAATACATTCAAAACACACACTTTAAAAGCCCCGATTTAACTGGAAATCAGAAAAATCCAAGTAATATAAACATTGTTTTGTAAAAAAAAATCATATAGTTTGAAAAGGCATTTTCAACCAGTCTTAATTTGTATTCCTTCAGAAGCTGTACCCTACTAAAAGGAATTGCTAAGTAGCATAACTTTGCACAGACCTGTGATTCATCTCACCAATATATTTTTACTCCTTGCACATACTGCAATATCAAAACCATTATCTTCCGAGTGTGTGTGTATATGAGTGTGTGGACAACTAAACAAAGCAATAGCATTTTTATCACATATGTGCTTACTTACTGAAGCTGCAAAGAGTAGGACCTTGTATTGAGCTCTTAGAGAAATAATATAAGTGGGTTTGACAGGCCCTAATGAGAAGTCCTTGTAGACTCTGTTAGGAAGAAAAAGGTTTTTAGTTATCACAGATGCCTTGTATATGTTCTTCAGAACACAATGGAGATTCAAATACTGCCCATTTGATTCAGGTGAACTCCACACTGGTTTCTAAATTCTTCCTAAATTGTATATGCCAGATCTTTGTTTCTGTAAGCTTTTTGTTTCTGTTGCAGTTTTTTCTTTTGCAAACAATTAAATAATGACCCCAGATACTCTGGCAGCTATCTCCATTTGACATTCAAGAAAATTTCATTTCTCTCTCCTCTGGAAGAACTTATTTTTAAAAAAAATATCATGAAACTATTCAAAGATTGTACTTTGGCTCTACTAGCTTATAACAGAGATCTAGGATCCAGGTTGTTTTCTGTTGAAGTCTTGAGTTCATGTACTGTATAATTTTGACAAAAAGTGATTTAGGCCTTGTCTACATTGATTATATATATATATCAGTTTCCATCAGTGTGACTATATCAGTGTAATAATATTTGGGCAAATCCTTACTTTACATGTGCTGAACTATCTGGTCTAAAAATGCCTTTTGCTGGTGAAGCTCAACCAGTTTGAAATCAGGCTGAGATGTTTTGGCATGAGTCACTCTTCACACTGGTGCAACTACATCAGTGTAACCAGGCTGCTGAAACACTCACGCACCTTCTCATTGTAAACGAGGTCTAGAGTTTGTGGAAAATGTCATGCTAAACCCTTTTTTCCCCTGCAAATAATATACAGACTTATCAACACTGAAATGTGTTGTGATTTTGTGTTAATTTTGCCAGACAGTTTTGTTTTGTTTTGTTCCAAAAAAAGCTCAAAACATTTTGAGAGTTTGGAAATGAAACATAGAATCATAGAACTGGAAGGGACCTCGAGAGGTCGTCTAGTCCAGTCCCCTGCACTCATGGCAGGACTAAGTATTATCTAGACCATCCCTGACAAGTGTTTGTCTAACCTGCTCTTAAAAATCCCCAATGATGGAGATTCCACAACCTCCCTAGGCAATTTATTCCAGTGCCTAACCACACTGACAGTTAGGAACTTTGCCTGCGGATGCTTGAGGTAAACACCAGCAGCTTATCCTGATGGCCCGGGAGCCAAAGTTTGCTGATCCCTGAATTACAGGGTCGGCTTATGAATGAGTCATAAAAAAATTCCATTTTTACTTCTCCATCGTGGCGGAGGTCAGCTTATAAACGAACTGGCTTATGATCGAGTATATACGGTACTTCTAGTGGTTTGTTTACAAAACTCCTGCTAATACATCCCAGAATTATGTTTGTTTTTTTTGCATCACTGTTACATTGTTGACTCATATTTAGCTTGTGATCCACTATGAACCCAGATTCCTTTCCGCAGTACTCCTTCCTATGCAGTCATTTCCCATTTTGTTTGTGTGCAACTGACTGTTCCTTCCTAAGTGGAGTACTTTGCATTTGTCCTTATTGAATTTCATCCTATTTACTCCAGATCATTTCTCCAGTTTGTCCAGATAATTTTGAATTTTAATCCTGTCCTCCAAGGCACTTGCAACCCCTCCCAGCTTGGTATCACCTGCAAACTTTATAAGCGTACTCTCTGTGCCATTATCTAAATCACTGATGAAGATATTGAACAGAACTGGACCCAGAACCGATCCCTTCAGGACCCCACTTGTTATGCCCTATTGTGAACCACTGATAGCTACTGTGACAGACCCAGACCAGTGGGGTACAGGAGTCTGGTAGAGGGCAAATATACTGGTCACTGGATGAGTAGTTTTCTGTTCCCTGAGTGACCAGAGAAGGGGCTGCACTAGAATAATCAGGAACCTGCTAGAACCAGTTAAGGCAGTCAGGCTAATTAGGATACCTGGAGCCAATTAAGAAGAAGCTGCTAGAATCAATTAAGGCAGGCTAATCAGGGCACCTGGGTTTTAAAAGGAACTCACTTCAGTTTGTAATGTGAGAGTGTGAGGAGTTGGGAGCAAGAGGCGCAAGGAGCTGAGAGTGAGAGGGTGTGCTGCTGGAGGACTGAGGAGCACAAGCGTTATCAGACACCAGGAGCCCCCTGCAACGAGCAACGGTAACCATGTCGATGGGAGAAGTTCTCCCGCTGACATAGCACTTTGCACACTACCACTTATGCCGGCAAAACGTATGTTGCTCAGTAGGGTATTTTTTCATACCCCTGAGTGACATATATTTTGCCAGCAGAAGTGGTAGTGTAGACATGGTCTTGGGCAGGAGACAGACAGCTAGAGTAAGGCCACAGTGCAGATACCCAGAGGTGAAAACGTAGGTGCCTGCCGGATTAGGCAGCAGTCAAGCTTGAGATACACCTCTACCTCAATATAACGTGACCGAATATAACACGAATTCAGATATAACGTGGTAAAGCAGCACTCCAGGGGGGCGGGGCTGCGTGCTCTGGCGGATCAAAGCAAGTTTGATATAGCGCGGTTTCACCTATAACGCGGTAAGGTTTTTTTTGGCTCCCAAGGACAGCGTTATATCGGGGTAGAGGTGTATGTGGAGCACAATGGTGCCTAAAAACGGGATATGTACCTTCATGGATCACCACCTAAGACACAGACCTACAAAGGTATGTAGATACCTAACTCCCACTACAAAGGTATGTAGATACCTAACTCCCACCAATTTCTGGGCTTCAGTAACTTGCCCACGGTCACATAGGAAGTCTGTGTTAGAACAGGGACTTCAACAGAGGTGTCATAAGTGCTAAACCAGTGCCCCGACCATCCTCTGAATGAGTCAATCCCTTCCTGCCCTCACTACAGAGTCAGCCGTGGCACTGTATTCTGTCTGTTGCTTTAGGGAGGCACCAAAGGAGGGAACAGCTTTGACAGAGTACAGTCTCGTCAGAATACACAGTTGGTGCTTGTGTGTGAAATTCACATGGAATGCCATTTGCAAACGTGACTCTGAACAACACACGGCTTTCGAACTTATTCCAGTTTAAACCCCTGCCACCAGACCAACTCCCAGTGGAACAAATTTATATTGAGAAGTGGTGAGAATAGATTTTACAAAGTAAAGCATGCCAAAAAATAGAACTCTCTTCCTCATTAGTGGAAGAAGCTGTAAGACCCATCATAGCTTACAAAGGCTCACATGACAGCTAAAGCTCCTCCATTCTATATTACAGACAAGCTGAGAATGGGGGGGGGGAAATAAGGTGCATTACCTTTATGCTTCCTGTACTGTTTCCAGCAGGTTTTTATCTGAGGTTACATCTCAAAACCCCGTGACAACTGCCTCCAAAAATTAACACTTTTAAAAGTGACACCAAACTGCTTTCTTTCCAGAAGATTCAGCGGCTTCACTTTCATATAATTTTTTTAACCCATGTAGAATAACAAAGGTCTAGTTCCCTTTCCTTGCAAAAGGATTAAACATTATGTCAATTCAGGCAGAGTTAATAGGTGTTTGTATTTTTCATGTTGTTCCAGCAAGCAATTGATCCAATTATGTGAACATATAAGACTAGTATTAATTGTGAGAAAGGACCAATACATTCAAATATAGTGGGTTGAATTCAAGTAAGTGCTCGGACGTATCTTCAATAAGCAACATCAAAATCCATTGACACCAAAAAATACAAAGGGAAATCAGATTAATTCAGTGACTAGTGGAATAACAGCTAAAAGGTGCTTAAAGTGCATTTGATATTACTAACGGCAAAAAAGACAAGAGGAACAGTAATAGGAAAAAACCCTACGTTTTGTCTGATACCTTGACTTTTATCAGGAGAAACTTTTATCAGGAGAAACATCAATTTTACCAGCCTGTGTATACCAAAATATATTTTATACTGAATCAATTTTCCATGGACTTCCTTTGGACACAAATTGCTATATCCACAAAGAGATTTAGGTGAATAATTGCCACTTTAGGTAGTGAAATCCAAAAATTAGGTCCTCAAACCACTATTTATCGGATGCCTAATTCAGGAGACACCTAAAGTCCCAAGGCAACTGTTCCACCAATGAAGTCTTTGGAGTCTCCTACATCCCAGGCAAACACCGTGACCACTGACCTATAGAATCATGCTTTTTTGTTGCCCATTTATTCTATATAATATGATTCCAAAATTGTCACTGTGTGTCACATGGAAGCCTGGAATGTCTGCACAGTCCATGTGAAGTGATGGAAGCAGCTACAAACATAGCTGAGGGTTCTTTTTGTTCAGAATATCACCAGGTTGATTCACCAATGAGATTTGTGGTGTGTTTCCATCCAGTGAATCCCCCAGGGCAATCACCACAGAGACAAATCAACACCCCACCCACACAACCGCACAACTAGCATACACAATAACCCATGCAGAGCCCCACACAACAGAATGCACCCCACATTCACCACCCACACAAATCAACACACCTCTCCCACCAGCAAAACACAACCCACACACAAATCAACACAACCACCCACACAACCAGAGTACACACAATAACCCGAAACATCATCACGCTGAAGCATAGAATGTCTGAGTCACGATGGAAACAGCTACAAGTGTGGTGGAGAACTCTTTTTGTTCACTCATCACTTGCATTTGCGCTCTGTTACCACCCATTTTTAAAGTTCTCATCTATTTTTGGCTTTTTCCCCCCAAACACATGACTTCATGAATTACACCCGTGTGATAGCATGGGCTTTCTGCTACTAGTATGTATACAAAGTGTAACGGCTTCAACAGGAGAAAAGGCCCCACTTTACTATATCTCATAGCCCAGTGGTTAGGGAACGCTCATGAGAGATGTGGTTTCAAATACCTGGTCCGCATTAGGCCGACAGGGGATCTGACTGTGGCTCTCTCACATCCAGGGTGAGTGCTCTAACCACTAGACGAAAGGCTACAAGGGCTTGTGTGTTTGTGTGTGTGTGTAATTGCCTTCCTCTGACTGTGCCTTAGAAGCCTAAATCGTTTGGAGGGGTGGGACTTAGGCCATACCCGTCTCCTCACATTGGCAGCTTCCTGCTCAGAATGCTGGCTTTTGGAGATCTGCTTTTAAGGCATCTAACTCTCGGCGTGCATGTGATAGGGAGCCCAGGCACCTAATTCAGGGCTGTGGATTGCCCTGGGTGGCAGGGCACCTAAAGTTAGGTGTTGCAATTCTAAGTGCGAATCCCCTTTGTGTATCGAGCCCAAAGGACCTGGTGCGACTTTCCTTTAAGTTAATCAGAGTCTTTCTAGTGAAGTGAATAGGAACTTTCCCGTTGTCGTCAACGGAAGTTGGATCAGGCCCACCGTTCATATACTGGAGTCTGTGTAAGGGGGTATGCAAAGAGCAAATGCAATGTCAGAAGGTAATGGACAACAGTCACGTGTTCTGTAACTCCAGTTTATACCAGAGCTAGATTAGTCCCTAAAAAAGATTTTGTCACTGATACAGTGTGCATTAAAAATGATGTGATGATAGATTTGCTGCTGCTTTTTAAAGGTAGGGGACGTAGCAAATTTTAGTGGGTGCATTTGTAAATATCAACATACAAACCTGCAGCGGCAGTGCCACCTTGCTGAGAGAACATCTTTGGGAAATAAATAGAGGCAAAATGATTTTACCAAGTTCTCACAGGATGTTAGGAATCTTTTCCAAACCAGGGTCTCATGTGCACCCATTTTAATTTCTGTCTGACTTTCACAGGTAAGATTAGATAAGTATTTTGGAGAACAGGGAGATTGGATATTTGGGTCCCATTGAAGTCTATGTGAGTTCTTGCCATTGACTATTGTGGGGTTAGGACTTCACCCCTGATGTCCCTAAAATCAGAGCTATAACTCACTGTACAACCAAAATTAAAATCTAGCCTCAAGGGATGTACTAATCAAAAAGCACCTGGAATTTTTAGTTCCGTAACAAACCACAAGAAGTCAGAAAATGTTACTGATTCCAATCATCATTGCCTCTGTCATAATAACATGAGGTGACATCCAGACCATCAGAAAGCTGAAGGGTGTTGAAGACATACATATTTATTGTTTTACAAATGGAACAAAACTCCAGTTTAATCATGTTTACACATTGATAAGTGCCATGTCACTGATTCCAAAATACATTCAAGTGTAAATATGATGCATTTAGGTTAAAGATGTTAAGGTTTGTCTAATTTATTGAAATATAGCCTGTTAGAACACATGGTTAAGCAGAACACTTAACAGCTAAAAAAATAAAAATCCATTATTCCTTATAAATGGTCTGTCACTGGCCTTTGTAAATGCACAGAAGCATCTGATAGGGAATTTCTATTAAAACCAGCCAGAGCTAGATTCAGCTATAACATATAATAGAGAGCTCTACAACAATATACCATTCCCTTGAGCCATTATTTTCCCAGAGCCATTACTTTCCCATTAATTGTGTAAATATTTAACCCTTTAACTTATTGATACAGTATAATGAAGGAAAAAACTGAGTCTCTTTCTCTTGTGTATGTTTGAGTGGGGAAAAAAAGATTGACATGATTTGTAAACACACTATTTTTGAAAGTCGGGAGAGACAGATTTAGCAATAGATGTAAGTTGTACAATGAGTCAAGTTTATTTTTGCTGAAGTTTTAAAAGTATTCTTTTTCATAAAGTATTTGGTAATTTTCCAGTGCACTATTCTGAAGGGCTTTGTAAAATTTGAAGCACTAGAACAATAGGGACAGGAAATGAGACAGTAATGAAAGCACAGATGGGCAAAGCTGTGATGATTTTTATTTTACTTTGCAGACTAAGGGACATATATTTGAGAATTAAATCACTTACAATTAGAGCTAGTCAGGAATATTTTGCAGACTCATTTAATTTGGCCAAAAATGCTGATTCATCAAACCTGAAACTTCATAGAACAAGATCCTTTATGTTAAAATCTCCTGACTCATAATTAATGGGAAAATGTTTTGAAATTAGCAATATGTCCATTTTGACATTTTCTAAATGAAAAGTTTCTTTGAGTCAAAATAACTTTTCTGTGAGAAAATTTTAGTAAATTTAGACCAAAATAAGGTTAAAGAAAGTCAAAATAAACATGAAAGTTTAAAAATAATCTAAGCAACTTTTTGACTCACATGAAATGATTTTATTTTTGGATTTTTGGTTTGCAAAAAAAGTTCATTCTGAATTCAGTACATGATCATTTTTCAATATCTCAGATTTTTGTGGAATGGGAAAACTGTTTCTCAACCAGCTGTTTATAATTGAACCGACTGGACTGAACTGGTTTAATCTCAGCCATTTCTCGGGAGGGGGGGTCAATGTAAGATACGCAAACTTCAGCTCCACTATTCGCGTAGCTGAAGTTTGCGTAAGTATCCTATTCGACTTACCCCGCTGTAAGGACGGCGGCAAATCGACCACCGTGACTCCCCCATCGACGCCACTTACTCCTCCTGACGAGGTAGAGTACGTGCATCGATTCGGGGAGCAATTTATCGCGTCTAGATGAGACGCGATAAATCGATCCCGGAGAGATTGATTTCCACCCGCCGATCTGGGCGGGTAGTGAAGATATGCCCTCTGTGTTCATACTAGCCAAGCTTATTCTGTTTGACTTTTGCCCCACTAATGTTTCAGTTGAAATGCTGACTATCCCACAATTCCTGGTTCAGCTCCCAGAAGCAAGGCATTCTGGGAGAGTTCTCAAAGTCACTGGTTCAATGTGAGACAGTAGTGGAAGCACTGGGGGCTTAAATTCATAACTTTGCTAGACACTAAAAACCATGGTCTTAATAAATACACTGGATTTATGGCTTATTACAATAACCTGTAATCCACTAACTCCCCTTAACAGGCCACTTCACCTTGAATGCTGTCTTACAATATGTGTTAGCTACTTATGCTAAACATTCTGTTCCAACTTGTATTTAGCTGTGACACTCTAAGTACAATTCCCAGACCTGAAGAAGAGCTCTGTGTAGCTCAAAAACTTGTCTCTCTCACTAAAAGCCATTAGTCCAATAGTTGAAACTAGTCTGCTTCCATACAATCTCTAAATCATTTCACACAGAATCAGTTAAGCTTACACAGTTATTAAATATCACTGGTGGGAAATCATTTTCCTGTCTCATAAGAGTTTAAGATTGACTTTTATTTTGACATGTTTTCCTGTCCCAAATCAGAATGAAACATCAACATTTCAAAAATGTTTGTGAACTGATCATCAAAAATATTTTGGATTGGGTGAAGAAACATTTAGTTTTGATAATTTCAAAACTTTTCATTTGAAGTGCAACTTTTTAATTAACTTTTTTTGGGGTCTAAATTAACTAAATTATCCCCAAAAAAATTCAAACTGAAAAACTAAACTTTTAAATTTGAAAAGGTTGAAATGGGATGTTTAAAAACATTTTGAAAAAAGTTTTGAATCGGGAGATTCCTTGAAACCGACCCCTTTCGATGAACAATTTTGGTTTTGATAAATAGGCATTTTTTGACAAAAAAAATTTGCTGGTGAATTCCCAACCAGACCCAGCTCTGTTATGAAACCTGCTGAAATATAGTCAGTTCTAGCCACTTATTAAGCCATTTTCCAACCATTTGTAGGCTGTTTGGGGAATCTTACCTTAGGTACAAAATGTTTGATAAGTGTTCTAGAAGCCTCTAACACTTTGATTTCTCTAGAGTAAACCAGGCTACAGAGAGTGAAGACACAACATCTGGTCACTGATTCATGAGGATGAACTCTAAGGTGGAGGAAATCCTCCTAGGACATGAGGAGACCACAGGGGAGTGAAAGCTTGAGCTTGAGAAATGAGAATTACTACAGTGTTGTTTTTTTTTTTTTTTTGGTAAATTGCTGAGAGATCTGGCACCATATAAAGGCAAAGTGTTAATTTATTAGCTTTAGAATATCTTTACTAAAACTGACTTTGTCTGTACCTGTTTCCTGTAGAGTGTGTAAAATGACTGGTATTTTGCATTTGAAATATTAGGAAGAACAGTGTCTGACTTACTTCTCTGCAGGGCCTTTGCAAACTATTTGGCAGCTATAGTGATATCACAGGAGCGTGTCATTTGAACTGCATCCGCTCCTTCCAGCCAATAGAGGGAGAGAATCTAAAAAGCAGCATTTCCCCTCCCCACACCTTAAGCTGGAGGGAGAGCTACAGTTCAGATTAAGGTCTCAGGTAACATCACCATTCAGATGGCCAAATATCTTGTCCAGGTGCTCCAATAAAAGAGAGGAGCGAGGACCTGATATTCCACATATGCAAGAAACAACTCCAGAAATTCTAGCTGGCATGAGAAGAGACAGGCAGTCAGCAGTGTCCAGCTGTTTTCCACAAGAGCTGGATGAGAAATGGAATGAATTTTTACCCCAAATTTGGCCAGTCTTTCACTGAAAAATTCCAAAATATTCCAACCAGCTTTGCTTACTACTGTGTTCACTCTGGACATTGTCTGTCTTGTGCTGGTCGGCTGTTTGCTCCAACTCCCTCCCACCCCTTCCCTCACAGTCTCTTAGCCCTAATCCACCTGTTTTGCATGCTCCTCACCTTCTGTGCCTTTCCATCTGCCCTCTCACCGGCTGGATGATTCTGTCTGGCCTCTGAATGGTCTGCCTCTGCAGCTGACCTGCTCAATAACATGGCCTCCTCCACACAACATGACCTTGCATGCAGTGTAAAGGCGAGGTCATGCTGCATGGAAGCCATTTGGTTTCTCTGGGTGGCCCGTGGAGGTGCCACACAATTGGGTAAAGGTTGGACCACCAAAAACTTTTGGAAACCAGCATTGAGTCGCTCTGTGTCTGCTCCTGCTCAGCCCTATGTCTTCTGTGGTGGAGGCACTTGGACTCATTACCAAATCTCAAACCACATGCTTGAGAGAAGCCTGCTTGACACCCACTAGGTCCTCCGCCCTGCGTCCCTTCCAAAGTTCCACAGCCTTAAAGGAAGCAGGAACGAACCCCAGAAATAAGTGCTGTGCTCAGCTATAAACCAACACTTTTATCTAGGCAAGGACAAAAGCTCAATTAATACAAGGAACCATTCATGAGACCCTAGGAGGAGTCCCCCTGCAGTAGCTCAGAGCAGAGGCCCCAGTGCCTAGCTGTACAGGTCAATACTCTCCAACCCATCTAGGAGTCCAAACAACACCCCAGCCCTAGTTCCCTAATGCACAAAACGGGGCTGCTCCTTCCCTGTGCAGAGTGAGCTCACAGTGGTAAGTCCCAGTCTCTGCTGGACAGCCTGGTGTCTGTCCCTGTGACTGCCATGTTGGCCAGGGTTCCTTTGCTGCATCTAGGCAGCTCTCCCAGCCTGTTTCCCAGGCCTATCCCCTGTCCAAGAGTTCGGGCTGCGTTTAGGACTGTGCCCTCCAACAGCAGCAGCATATGAGCTCTCGCCTCAGTTGTGTCTCTCCTCTCTCCACCCCACAGTGCCAGATGATCAACCTAGAGCCCGCCAGGTAGGCTGCAGCCAATCCTCTTGAGCAGGGCAGAGCTCCTTCTCTGGAATGGCATTCCCCTCCTCCAATGGGAGGTCAGCTGGGAGTCAGGAGTGGGATTTTCCTCCCTAGCCTTTGGCCAGGCAGGCCTTGGGGACCAACACCTCTCTCTTCATGGCCCCTATTCAAGGCGGTGGGGGTAGACTGCCCCTTACTGTGGCCATAAGTATGTGGAATGGGAGGCCCATATGTCTATTCAGATTGTAAACTTTTTGGAACTTAATGTGTTTGTACAGTGCCTGGCACAATGCAGCTCCAATCTCAGTCGGGGCTCCTGGGGGGGTCCATCATACCAATAGGAAATCATAACTACAGTGTGGTTGACTTACTGGCAGGATGCTCCTTGAGCACTTTTAATTGGTTCATGCTACCAGGGAGAAAGAAATCCACAGCTGAAGTGCTCAGGATTTAGCACTAGATGGAAGTGCTATTTTGTGGTACTCAAGTTGAATGGGAGCTCTAGCAGAAGAGAAGGGCTCATTTGCAAAGCAATTTCTTTTTTCTTTGCCAGTTTCTACAATGTTTATTAACCGAACAACTGTTTCATTAGAGCACTGATTAGCTGAGAAATTCTCTCCTGCAGAAGATGTGTGAAGGACAAGGACTTAACACCAAAAGAGCAATCAAGGGGAAGCAACTGGTTGCTCTGTCAATAGCTGCTTGCTACATGTTCTTACACTGTGGTAATGTTTTTACCCAAGTAAAGGTATCCTGGCCCTGATCTTGCACGGGATTTGAGATAGCACAGATTGTATGAATGAGCGAGCAAAGAAGTGTGAAGTGCACACAAAAACACACCCCATTCCCCTTCCTCTCCTGCTTGTGAGCTGCCTAGAACTTAATGGGTGAATAGCACAATAAAAGGGGGCATGATCTTAGCAAAAGTGGAAGGGGCCCGTGACAAGTATGTCATAGGTGCCCTTTGGGGGCTCATAAAGACACAAGTACGTGCAAATGATGAGTCTCATGCTTAAAACAGTGGACTAAAATTCAGAGGAAACTTGAGCTTGTGGCTAAAGCACTGGACTGGGATGTGGAACATCTGAGCTCAGGTCACTGCTCTTCCATAGACCTCCTCTTTAACTCTGTTGCCATTTAAAGTGTGGTTGTAGGTGTGTTGGTCCCAAGATATCAAAGGGACCAGGTGGGTGAGATAATATCTTTCATTGCGTCAACGTCTATGGGTGAAAGAGACATGTTTTTGAGCTACAGTGAAGAAGAGCTCTATGGAGCATGAAAACTTCTCGCTTTCCCTAACAGAAGTTGGTCCAATAAAAGATATTACATCACCCACCTTGTCTCTTTAATTTTGGGCACATGACTTAACCTCTGATTCACCATGTTCAAAAGTACCTGAGTTATTTAGGAGCTGAAGTCCCATTGACTTTTGATGGGATGTAGACGCCTAAATTACTGTGGACGAGTTACTGAAAATTCTACTCTCTGGTTTCCCATCTATTAAAATGGAGATGATGCTTTCTTTCTCCCATCATGCCTTAGTTTGAGTGGCGTACTCTCACTATGCATATGTAGAGCACCTAGCACAGTAAGGCACTAGTCTTGAGTTGGGCCTGTAGGAGCTATTGTAAGCTGAATGCTGTTATTAAGAACTTCTTGGCTATCCACTGCCCCCACAGAACATTTTTTGCTCCTTTTTCAAATTGTTCCTCCCACGGTTGACACATGATTTAAAAACAAAACTCATCCTATTAATTGTTATTTACTCTCTATATTCACAGTGTGATGGTTTTGTAATCTGGAAATCTTTCATGAATACACTTATGGGAGAGAAAATATTGGCTCTTTTCCCTCAGTAAAGATCGCTCTTTTGCCACTAAAGTCTTTTATGCATTCAACCACAAAGGTGCACAGGGAATTGTTTGCTTAACTGTCATTTCTATGCAGAAGGTGGGCCATATTTCTCAATCTAAAATGGCAGCATTATGCACCCTGGAAAATGATTTTGTATTGGCTGAGTTCAAAGTAAGTTTGCACATTGAGAACAGTTGTGCTGGAAACGTGAGACGTTGGGGAAATGCATCAAGTGTGCAGCCTCCTCTTCACTTTCCTTGTTTCTTTCTTTCTTTGTTTTTCAAAAGGCTGCACACAAAAAAGGGTCCCCAAGCCCTTTATTGTCATTTATGTAAGAAAGAGAAAATAATTACAGCCACGTCCAAGAACAAAACAATTCCCAACTAATGTCAAATGCCATAAAATAAACAAAGCCGTTTCTTAAAAAAATAAATAAATAAAGACTTGAACAATGGCATTGTCTATATGCTGTTGGATCACTCTTTATTTGATTGTTCCTTCACCCCGTTATCCTCTACCATCCCCTACTTGATCCATCCCACTGCTATTATGTTCAATATTGTGGCTCAGATCCTCAGCTGTTGTAAAAGGGAGGAAGCCCTATAGATGTCAATACCGCTGAGCTGATTTACATCACTTGAGGACCTGGCCTGTGTTCTGCCTTAGCTGGTGTGTTACACCCGTTGGCTTTACCTGTAGGATAAGGAAGAGAGCACTGGTCCGGGGCTCAAGAGTTCTGAACTCGATTAAATACATGAGGCAGGACTTCCAGCGGAGAAACAAGCACCTTGGTTTGGTCAGAGATATGCTCCCTTTGGATTTACCTGGAGGAGACACCAGCCAACATTTTCAAAAGCAACTAGAGATTTTGGGAGCCTCCACTAGGGGTTGTCCAACATGAGACATTTTAAAGGGGTCAGATATTCAAAAAGGGCTAAGCCCCACTACCCTCTGAAAATCAGGCCCCTTTAAGATGTTGTGACAGGGCCACCATCTCCTCCCTTCGGACCACTATAAACAGGCTGGATACTTTCCAGGTTTATAAGCACCAGTGTGTTAGTTATTAGGACCCCTCTGCCAGATCATCAGTACAGCCTTGTGAAGCAACATATAAGTGGACATAAACTTCCCTCTGAGCCTCTGAGGGGAAAATCTCCTCAGCCTGAGATCCTGTATCCCCTGGCCCCTGCCAGCCTCCCCACATGCACTTCCTTCCTCTCCTTTAATTGTTGCCAGCTGATGGGTTGATTGTTCTCATTTACTCATCAACCTCCTGCCTAATTAAGCCATTGAGTACCCATCTCCCAATTAAGTCCATTCCAGGGGATAAAGAGCTGGTAATTTAGTGACCAGAGTGTTGGGGCAGCTCTAGGCTCCTAGAACTCTGTCACAGATGTCAAGCTGGGAACCCAAACATGCACCAGTATCACTAGCAACTTTGAAAGTCATGGCAGCTGTCGACAAATCACAAGGGTCTCCAGCTCAGGTTTGACTTGTGACAATGTCCAGGGAGTTCTGCTAATATGTGTTGTCTGCCAAATGCAATAGAGGTGTTGATGACATGAAAAGAAGGCAATTGGGCAGGGATGGTATACAATTACTGCAGGAGGAACTTGCAAAAGGGTCTGATACAGAGTCAACTGAAGTCAAGGGGATTTTCCCCCCCAATATTTTCATTGATTTTCAGTTTTGTGCATAAGCAAAATGCAAGTTTTTCAATGGTTTTTACAATAACGGCACAGTTCTAGACCTGGTCCAACTTGTTTTTTAACCACATTAATTTTATTTGGGAGAAATATGCAGTTTCCTCAACATTGAAATATTTTGCAAAAGCCATTTGATTTTTGAAGACCTTTTTGATGTTTCTCAACCAGAGTCATTAGAAATGAAACAAAGCAAAACTTTTCAAAGTTGATTGTATTTTGTCTTTCCCAAACCAAAAAGAATCAAAACTCTCAATATGAAGCTAAACAAGACTTGTCATGTTGTTCATGGGGGAAAAAAAACAAAATGTTGACACAAAATTGTTTTATTTGAATTATTTTTTACAGGAATAAAATAGGATTTTCAGTCATAATTGTCCATTTCTGGTGCTTGTGTGTCATTCCAGAGTTACATTTTTCCCATTTGGCACCTGTTACTTGAATTAGTTATTTAATTTCTCTGGCTTTTTCTGTAGGGGACTAATGTCAAACAGTTTTTCCAAAGGAACATTACAGCTACCAACTGTCATTTTTGGTCTACAGGTATTAGCTGAAGTATGCAGACTACTGGATGAAGCTGGCATTTGAACAGAATTCCCTTTGTAAAAATTAAATAATATGTCCCCCATTCTTTCCCTCGCTCCTGTTTCTTCTCACCTCTTCTAATAAACTCCTTTATTTTCATCTGCAGGTTTTTCAAGCATTTCAAAAGCTGATCTCTATATATGGCTACTGCTATTATTAATACTAATTCCCAAACAGAAACCTTTCCTATAAAAGAGTTAAAGTTGGAAACCTATTTTACCCCAAACCATACTCTGTGAACAAAAACTGCAACTTTTTACAAATGCAGAATTACTGGAAATTATTGTTTCTATTACAATAGTTCCCAGAGGCCCCAACTTGCTCGGCATTGTACCGACTCATAGTGAGAGACAGTGCTTGCCCCAAACAGCTTCCAATCTAAGCAAACAAAGGGGGAGGAGGACACAGAAGTGATGTGACTTGTTTGTGCTTATATGAACAACCAGAACCAGGAATAGGACACTGGTCTCTTGAGTTATACAGCAGCACCAGCACCCTACCCACCGGATCAGCTGTTCAAGTGAGTCCATTTTTATTTGGTAGAATTTTTCATGCATTTTGCACAGCTGTAAGTGACTGCACACAAGGTAGATAATAAAGGTGGAGAATCAAGCTTTAAGAAATCCCAGAGCCTAATCCTTGTTTTATTTACACTAGCTTCACACGGGCGTATCCTTACGGATTTTGGTGGAGTTACTCCTGATTTACACCAGAGTACATGAGATCAGAGTCAAGCCTATGGATTTTCAGGGGACCCCGCTGACTACTGCTCGGGATATTTCCTGGAGTTCACCATCATCGATAATGAAATGAAATACAAATTGAAGAGGTTCTGAAATGGAAGATGAGTTTATAAGATACTCAGAGAATGTATGTCAGCAGTTAGATACAGGAAAGAAAAATGTATGTGATGTTTGTTTATTTTTCATTCACTTGCTGAGTTTGTTTCTTTCTATTTCAGAACTATTTCAAAAAGTTTTGATGGCTTTTTCACCATGTCATCTATTCTGGGAGTCAAAAACTCTGCTCATAGACATTGGCAACCCACTGGCCTGTGACACGGGAATGCGCGTCTCTGAAGCAGCACTTCAGTTTTGAACTGACAACACTTTACATACAGGTGTAGCATCTGCACAAATCCCATTGGAGGGTAACAATAACCTTTCAGGGCCCTGCTAACATATACAATTGTCAATACGGCCTGGAAGTACACTAGTTGAAGTGCAGACCACTGATCGGGGTGCTAACATGGGAGAGTGAGGTTCAGTTCCTTCCTCTGCTAGACCTCCTTTGTGACTTTGCACAAGTCACTTTGTTTGTGTCTCAGTTCCCCCTCTGTAAAATGGGGATATTAGTACTTCCCTACCTCCCAGGGGTGCAGTGAGGCTATGTAGAAGTCTCGGCCGAGGTTCGGCCCTTAGCAGGGCTGTGGGGTATCCCACCGCCTCGCTCTGGTCTGCCGTCAGTCCTGGTCCAGCAGTAGTGTGGGACAGCAAACACACGGTTAGGGGCTCAGGCCCTTAAGCAGGGACTGAGTCAATGAGTTAGGGGTCCCAGCCTCTCTAGGCCAGGGAAAGGGGGAGTCTGCCACAAGGAGTGGGTGGCAGGGGGGACGCAGGCCCTCCCACTCCACTGCGTCCCAGCCCGGGGCCCTAGCAGCGGGTGGAAACTCACTGCTGTCAGTGGGGATCCTGGCCGCAACACACCAACATCGGCTCTGGCAGTGCTGCAGCCAGACTGGGGTCAGCTGCCCCCGGGCTACTTCCACTCTCCCCCTCGTAGGGTACCTGGGCCATACTAGTGTCCTCGGTGGTCTCCACCAGCATCGGTTCCTCCGGGTAGGTAGCGAAGGGCAGGTCCGGCTCCTCCTCGGGGTAGCTGGAAAGGGGCAGGCTCGGCCAGTCCTCCTCGGGGTAACGGGCGAGGGGCAGGCTCGGCTCCTCCTCGGGGTAGCTGGAGAGGGGTAGGCTCGGCTGGCCTGGTGAGTCCTCAGGCCGGTCGCGGCCTGCTGCTGTCTCCCAAGTGGGAGCTCGGCCACAGATGTCTGCTCTCTCCGGCAGCTTGTTCTCCACTGAGCTCTGCAGGAGGGCTTTTATACTTCCGGGTCGGCGCCGTGACCTCTGAGGGGCGGGCGCCGGATGCAGTGGTTCCGCCCACGTTGGTGTTAGGGGAGGTTTGGCCCTCAGCGGGGCTGTGGGGTATCCCACCGCCTCGCTACAGGCTAACTACATTAAAACAGTGCAAGGCTTTCAGATACTGCTGCATTGGGAGCTGTATAAGTACTTAAGATAGATGGAAGATGAGGAACGATTTGAACAGGGTGGCTATTTCCTGTCGTAGAGAAACTCTGTTAAGAGTGAAGGTTCGTGTGAAGAGAAGAACAACATTTTAGAATAAGGGCATGTCTACATGAGCACTTGCTATGTGGCAAAGTGAGGCGTAAATATACAGCGCTCCAGCGTCCCATACACTGTCTGTGCAAGTGAACCCAACTGGTGTGGATGAAATGTTCCTTTGTGTGAATGGATCAACTGTGGTTTGAAATGTAAGTGTGCCTTAAGAGAGTTCCACAAGAGGTGCTTCCATTGTTTGTAGTCACTATCTTCTTGCTGTGGATGGAAAGAAACTGTTGTGCGGTACATGCTGTGCAAACCCTGAATTCTGTCTAGGTGTGTACAGCAAATATCTATTGGGGAGATCAAAGAATCATAGAATATCAGGGTTGGAAGGGACCTCAGGAGGTCATCTAGTCCAACCCCCTGCTCAAAGCAGGACCAACCCCAACTAAATCATCCCAGCCAGGGCTTTGTCAAGCCTGACCTTAAAAACCTCTAAGGAAGGAGATTCCACCACCTCCCTAGGTAACCCATTCCAGTGCTTCACCAACCTCTTAGTGAAAAAGCTTTTCCTAATATCCAACCTAAATCTCCCCCACTGCAACTTGAGACCATTACTCCTTGTTCTGTCATCTGCTACCACTGAGAATAGCCGAGCTCCATCCTCTTTCAGGTAGTTGAAAGCAGCTATCAAATCCCCCCTCATTCTTCTCTTCTGCAAACTAAATAATTATAGTTCCCTCAGCCTCTCCTCATAAGTCATGTGCTCCAGCCCCCTAATCAGTTTTGTTGCTCTCCACTGGACTCTTTCCAATTTTTCCACATCCTTCTTGTAGTGTGGGGCCCAAAACTGGACACAGTATTCCAGATGAGGCCTCACCAATGCCGAATAGAGGGGAATGATCACATCCCTCAGTCTGCTGGCAATGCTCCTACTTATGGAGATGGCCAGCTGCACTGATTATGTTTCCAAGATACAAACTCATTAACCATTCTGTTTTCTTTACTATCAGTCATGTATGCAACATCATTCCTGACTTCTTTCAGTGCTCATGACCTTAGTTTTCTTTTGGTTGATTCTTAATCCTACTTCGGCAGCCTCACATTTGACAGTGGTAGTAGACTTTTTCATGACATCATGATTATCTGTCTCCGATAGAACAACGTCATCTGCCAAGTCGACACCTTGATGTTTTCCTCTGTTCCACATAACTCCTGAATCTTCCTTTGATGTTGCTTTTTGCATCCCATAATCTATCACAGTACAGAAAAGGAGGGAGTGATCAAATGCAATTCTACCACATGCCTATGATAATCAAACTCAATTGGTTTCTCCACTTTCTAGCTCTACACTGTATTTTGAACCTTCATACAGCAAGTGACACTAGCTTTATAGGAAGTCCATACTGTAGCAAGATCTTCCATAGCAACTTTTTATGAGTGCAGTCAAAAGCTTTGGTGAAATCTATGGCGTTCAGGATTAATCTTCTCTGGTAAGCATGCCATTCCTCAATCAATTGTCTCAGGATAAAGATGTGATCTATGGAAGATCTTTTTGGTGTAAGGCCTGCTTGCTCAGTACACTGTTTATCCCATCTATGACCAGTTTGATTCTGGTCAACAGTACACTACAGAATAATGTGAGTATGGTATTATCCCTCACCAGTTATCTCACACTAGTTGGCTACCTTTCCTTGGCAATTTACTGGTTATGCCTTTCTTCCAATCCTCTGGGCAGAATTCTCTCCTGTAAACTCTATTAGAAAGTTTATATAGTTCATGGACTACCACATCCTCATCAGCTTTAAGCATTTCAGCAGGGAGCTTATCTTGACTAGGCACTTTGCCATTTTTAAGCTGCTTAATTATTAGAAATTTCTGCTTCTGAAATGTATAGCAGTGAAATATTTAATTCTTCATCAGTTAGAATTGTTGGCTGTGGTTGGTTGAGTACTTCATTAAAGTGCTTTTACCATTGTTCTTTTGATCTGTTTCCCTTGACAATCTTCTATCTTCGCTTTTATGATAGCTCTACGAATCTGGAACCGTGATGACAATTGTTTACAAGAAATCGTTTCAGGTGTGGCGGCACCTCTCACTGATACTTCTTTGGCTTCTCTTGCTTTTTTGTCAAGCCACCCTTTTATCATTCCGACATAACTCCTTTCCTTCCTCTTTACATACTCCTGGTGAAGCACATGTTGTTCATCTTGTTGTGTCACCTGTGCTTGGCACTTAAGGCTTTTCTTCCATCAATCAGTTTCAATATGTGCAGCAGTACCCATTCTTCTTTCCTTGATCCTCTTGGTTCAAGTGAAGTTGTGGCAGCTTCCTGGCAAACATCTCTAAAGCGAGCCCATTGTTCCTCTGTATCATCATTCATTACCTGCCACTCTTGAAATCTATTTGAGAACTGGATTTAAAATCCTTCCAGACTCCTGGGTCAAACAGTTTTTTCACATCAAATACCATCTCTCTTTTCTTTCTAGCGTGTCTGTTTAGCTTCATTCTAACTGTTCTGATGATAAGACATTGATCACTTCTGATATCAGAAGTGTGAGAAAAGATTGTGTATCCAGCAGTGATTACCTCCATGGTTTGCTGATGGCAATGTGAGCCAATTGTTTCTTGGTAATTCCATCATTAGGCTTCCATGTTAGTTTGTGTTTCCTACCCTGAGGGAAACATATTCCCCCAATGCACAGGTTATATATACTGTACAGTTTGATGACTCTTTCACCATTGTCCGTTCACCCCTCTGATCCATGTTTACCCATATAATGCTCACACTCAAGGTTGTTGTTACCAATTTAGGCATTCATATCACCCATATCCAGAATGACATCAGAAGCATGAACTTGGTTTAGTACATCTTGCAACTCATTGTAAAAATGTCTTTTGTTTGTTAATCATGATCACTGATAGGTACGTAACACTGGATGATAGTTACAATAGCATGATTTATAGGAAAATGTTCTCTTATCATTCATGATTGACTGGTTCCCATTCCTATAAAACTTGTGTTGCCTTTTTGTGGAGCAATGTGCCGAGTCCCTCTATGTGAGTATCATCTTGCCTTCCTGAATAGCCTTCTTCAGTAACACCTAAATAGAGTCTTCTGCCGTCAGCCCATCTCATTTTGCTCACTCCAAGAATACTAATATTGAGTTTCTGCATTCATGAGAATGGCAAACTCATAGTGACAAAGAATTTGTAGCAAAACAGAACCAGCTGGTAAGGTGTGGCAGATTTTTTGTTAACAAAAAACAGCTGATTTTGCACAGATTTATTTATTAATCGTCTCTTAACTGGTCTTAATGAGAGAAAAGCTGAAAAAGTGGACATAGAAAATCCAGCCATGTATCCTGGAAAATACATTGCAAGTTGGAGCTGCACAAGACGGTGAAACACTGAATCTTATAGCTTTTGTTTAACTGTTGATGGGGTTTTCATGTTTCTTTCACCTTTTCCTGAAATTAAATGACTTCCGCACTCCTGGTCTCCCGAGAGACCTTTCTTTGACTACAATGTGGCTGAACTTTTAGAGCTCATCCTTCTTTGTTCTGGGCTGATTTTTACTCACATCTCCTTATCATTTCAAAATCCTTCTCTGGGCCACACAGGACAGGAGTCACTCTGTTAGTGTCGATGTGGTATAGAAATCAGGGTTTCTTTGTGTATGTGGTGGGAGAAGGAGAGGAGAAATGTCTGAGTATGCTTTCTTCCTGACAGGTATAGAGAGAACAGAACCCAACTAATATAACTGACCGTCTTGTTCATTAGAGCATTTGGTCAAGATTTTCAAAAGTGCCTGGTGATTTTGGGGGCCTCCATTTTAGCATGCCCAGTCTGAGAGAGACTGATATTCGGAGGGCTGGTGCATAGCACATTCTGAAATCAAGCCCTTTTAAGACGCCTCAAGCCAGAGACACAAAAATGGAAGCACCCGAACTCATGAGTCACTATGGAAAATCTTGACTATTTATTATGCTATTAACAGAAACACTCTTTTAACATCACTTTAAAGGGCAATATGGCTTTAATATTAACAGCATTTTGTTCTGTTTTTTGCTTAGGCATAACTATGATGCCTTTGGCTGTACTTTTTCATAAGTAACTCCAGGCTTAGCGCATGCTGCTATTCCAATGCTTATACCTTTCAGTAAACCACTTTGCATTTGAAAGACACACAGATCATTTCCAAAATGTAGGGTTTACTGGCATGGCACATGCCATCATAGATTAAATATAATATAGGGTTTTTTATAGTAGCTGAGTTTTTTTATCTCTGTAAACCTAAAACGTTAAACAACTCAGCCTGCTATAAAAGTTTGATTCTATCCGGAAGAAGCCATCTGCTTTCCACCAAAAATCACTGTTTCCTTGATCTCGTCAAATTAATCCTGCTGTGATTAACTTCAATCCAATTAAAACGAACATGTAGGCAGCTGTACCAATCTGATTACCTGTGGACACTCTAGCATGCTCCCTCGTGGGGGGAACCAGGTTCAAAGCGAATACATCAGGCATGAAGAAACTGAAAGCATCACCTCAGACTCTCATATCACTGCTAAGATGAGTATTAGGCAGCAGTACTGTACTTGTTGTTTATGAAAAACCTTTCAGGCCTGGATCTCAAGGAACTGTATAGACCTCTTTTCACACTCCCTTGTGAAGAAGGTATGTGTTAGCGATGGGCCTCAGCTGCAAGGCACATCCAAGTATCTTGAGGCAGTACTGTCTAGCAGTTAGGGCACAGGTCTAAGACAGAGGGAAATGGGGTAAAATCCAAGCTCTGGCACTGACTTGGTGTATGACTTTGGGCAAGTCACGTCCCCTCCTATTTCTTGAAAGGTCCCTTTTTAAAAAAAAAGGAAAACATCCCCTTTCAACATTTTGAAATGCCTTTTTATAGACATTTCAGATATTTGTAGCGAGACTAAAAAAGACAAAATGAAACCCATATTTCAAAAACTCAACATTTTGATTGACATGAGCTGATATTTTATTTTTGCCAGTTCGTGACATTTTTTAGATTGATTTTTCATTCCAATTCGAGATTGGAAATGTTTTTGAATTCTCTCAAATTTTCCCAGGACGGGAAATCCATTTCCTGCCCAGCGCTAGTCCACATTAGGGATCGTACATTGGTTAAAACAAAACACAAACGCGCCTGCCTGACATATAGCTATACTGGTTAGAAAAGGGCATGGCTCATGACTGCCCTTTGAGAATCAAGCCAACAAAACCAAACACTCCTTTTTGCTTGCCCAAACTTCAGTTCCTGTTGTCTTAGCTTTATTTGCATAGACTCTCAGCACACAGCCATTTTGTGCTGCCGCTGTAATGTTTCTATTACCAGCGAGGCTGTGATTTCATTTAATCTTCCCATTGAGGGGCAAGAATCAATGAGAGGGGAGTATAATGAGAAGAGCGATGAGGGAGGGTGGGGAGAGAGAGAGAATGATGGAGCGTAACTGAGATGGGGAAAATTGGGCATAGACAAGAGAGTGTGAAAGAGAGGAAGTGCTATGGGTAAATTGGTACAGCTGGTTGAGAAATCTAGCTTATTGGCTAGGAAACATATTGAAAAAACCCACAAATGTATCTTTAAAAAAAATCAGTATTTTTTGTGTTCCAGTCAAAAACTACAAATAGGTCAACAAAAAACAAATGTTCTCCCCCCAAATTCCTGATTCATCATAAAACAGTTTAGATAGAAAACGTTTAGAGCCACTCTAAAGAAAAAAGGAGGGGGATGAGGGGAGGAATGTCTTAGAGGCATGAGGAATGGAGGAGGATTTTGTGGGAATGCAATTGATTGGGCTGGACTAGATTGGGACTCAGGACATGAGGGTTCAATCCCTGCTTCATCTCGGGATTTTGGGTGCCCTTGGGCAAATCATTAAGGCCAAGACTGTTAAAAAATAGGAGCCTAGAACAGGTCAAAAAACCCATCCATTGTCAACAAAAAAATATCATCCAAAATGTTTAGTTAGCTTCCAAAAATAGAATTTCAGTAAAAACATTTTTTTAAAAAAAATCAATGTTTTTGATTGTTAGTACAAAGGCCCTGTCACAGTTCAGGGCAACTGCACATGTATTCCCCCTCTATGGCCCACCAATGTTACCTACTTTCAGACTTCCAGCTCCTCAGCTCACATCTCTCTCCCTCCTGACCAAGGTATTTCCAGGCTACACAGTTCCCTACCTATAGTGTGAGTTCCCCAGCAAGTCAGACTGCCTAAGCAGGATTTTTCCTTTCTTCTCAGAGGTTACAAAAACATTTCCACAGTTGTAAAGGTACTACACCGCTTTTGCTAAGCAAGCACATTTATTCGTAAGGTTAAAGCATTACAGATACAACTGTTAAACCCATAAAAACCTACATGTGTGCTGATAAGCTTACCAGAGATCACCCCTACTCCAAAAAGGGACCTGACAGAAGTCAGACCTTAAAACCCTAACCGGGGTTTTTCCTATGGTTACTGCCTAATCACCTTGGCTCAGAACAATCACACCCTTGGATGTCGGAGTCACTTTCTTATATAGCTTGGGACTCTGATCTTTTCTTCATGTAACATGTGATTAGCAGACCAAGGTCCCCTCCTCAGAGTGAATCTTCGAAAGCTGAATTCTTGCATAACTGGAGGAGATACATTTGCAGACACCCCAGATTTTCTGGGAAGCTGACTTAACTTTAAATGTTCCTTTTTGTTTGGAACATTATCTCAAATAGTCCTTTGAAGCTCATAACTCTTCTTGGGGTTTACATTAGCCAAGCCTACATGCAATTCCACAATCATATGTACACATATGCTTTTTAATACAATGAACTCCTAAGACACTTCAACTTAATTCAGTAAACTTTGTCCAGGATATTGCAGGAAATTGCCATTTCTGTCACAGGCCGAAGGTCTAAAATCCATCTTCAGCCACCGGAATAAGCAATCTGATTTTCAAAAGTGCTAAGCACCCAACAGCTATCATTGAATCCAGCAGATGCCTGAATAGGGATGTAGACACGTAATTCGAGTCCAATAATTGAAAATATTGGTCTGTATAGTTATAGGGCAACCATTAGTTAATGCTGACATTTTAATGATCTTCACTGTAGGGATTTTCTTTTTTACGCAGCTGTTCTTATTGTACCATAGTTAAGATTGGGGTGAGCTTCCTGTATAAGACCTGATTCTTCTAAGCATAGTAAAGTCTTCAGCGACAATCAGCTGATCCAATGTTGTTCCCAGTAAGAGGTTGGCAGCAGCTCAGAGCCAGATTTACAGAACATCTCAGCATTTGTGCTGGGCTAAGAACTGATTGTTTGGGTCAGTGGCCAAACTGGAAAAAAAATTCAGCACAATTTTTTTTTTTCAAGTTTCTTGGTGAAAACAACAAAAAAAGTGGGAAAAAAATGGATTTCACATGGAACAAAGTGTTATGTTCAGCTGAAATAAAACACTTACAAAATAAATAAGGAAAATTCCAAACCAGAAAGGCAAACTTTAATTTCAGGAATGCTTCTTTGAACTGATATTTGATATTTCCAGACACAATTCACTTAAATAACCTGAATTCACAGGTCGTAGCGATCAACCCACATCTTCATTTTTCAGTGAAAAACTATTTGCACAGAAAATTTCACCTAGCAGATCCCATTTAGCCACTTCTGTAGGTGGCTGGATTTTGAGTGTACTCTGTGGGAGCTGCTGAGAGTTGAGCCAAAAATCTGTCTCTTGCAAGCAGCATCGGGCTCAATACAGAAGTTAAAAACGTCTAGAAAGGATGACAAAAAAATCCCTCTCAGCTTGATTTGACATCTGTTGGAAGAACTGACCACGGAGCATACAAGGCCGTAAGCTCCCCCAGACATACAATTATAAGACGGGAGGAACTGAGAACACTTAGGAGTAATGACTTCAGCATTCCAAATTAAGGCTGATAGCATTTATGACTGAATGGTGGCACTACAACTTTGGGAATTTGCTTACTTTCTGCTAGCTCTGGGCTCCCATACAAAGGCTATTAAAAATAAGACCTGTTGCAGTTAATGGTTGTTTAACTGTTTTTTAGCTGGACTAATGTTTCCAGTGAATGCTACTTTGTTCTCTAGGGTATGGATGGATCTGTGCTTTTTTCCTCTTAAAAAAAGGGGGGGGGGCAATGAATAATATTACTGTACTGATTTACATAAATGCAGTTTAATGCAGACTCATTTTCCAGCACTTGTATAAAGGTGATTCAGTGCCAAGCTGTTCTTACGTTTAATAGCTTCTGGGATGCAGGGAGCACTCTTCCCAATGGAGCCACATTGGAGAACTGGAAAAATTGCAATCTTTCTGCTAGTTCTAAGCTAAATACTAGGACAATGACTCCCCAACAGCAGAAAAGTCTTATTAAATTAAAGCCCTGAGTCAAAGAAATATGCTGGGCCATATTAGCAGTCAGGTAAAGATCGTCATTGTTGACCCATGTGTTTAAGTGTCGTCATCTCAAATTCTGGGAACAGAAGGCATACATGATGCTAGTATTGGTCTAATATGCAAGGTAGAAAATGCAACAATAAAAAGTAAAGTCATTGTTCCTGGATTTAATCTGCTGATTTCACAGAAATAAAGCAACAATATGCTTTTAATTACTAACATTTTGTCCCTTTTCCTTTGTGTTCTATGATAAATTATATGTGAAGCCAAGATTTTTAAAACATAGGTGCTTAAAGTTAGGCTCTAAAGTCCATATTTAAGTGCCTAAATATGAGGCCTGATTTCCAAAATGCTGAGCAATAAAACCAGTCAAAATATTTAGAATTTTCATTAAAAAAAAGAAAAGAAAAGAAAAGAAAAGAAAAAGGAAAAAAGGTGCAATGAAATGTTCATGAGATTTTTCTTTATTGTTTGGCCAGCTTTCTGTTTACTATTGACTTCAGTGGGACTTCTCCATACGGGAAGAATCAGAGATATTCCTCAATTGATTTCAGTGGGAGCCACTAGTTTCTCAGCAATTTTGAAAACCAGCCATTTATTTAGGTGCCTAAATATGAAATTCTAGATCAGGGGTCTCAAACTCAATTTACCTTAGGGCCAGTGCCTGTCCTCAAATCCTCCCAGCAGGCCAATAATGTCATTGAAGATGGTGTTCAGAAAAGAAAACATGTATATTTATTTTTTAGTTAGAATTTCTTAGAAATAATAAAACTGTCGTACAACTTTATACAATTCTCCTTCCTTTTGAAACATCTTATCCCCCCATTGGTTCCTCTGGTCAGGTGTCAGCTAGGCTAGGTGAACTTCTTAACGCTTTACAGGTAAAAGAGGCATTAACCCTTAACTATCTGTTTATGACACCCCTCACCCCTCTCATTTTTGAGACTCTTCACCTGTGTTTTTACTTCAGGTGCTATAGAGAGGTGCATCATAGAAACACCCACATCATATCTCTGGGATTTTGTCTTCATACATTTGGAAAGTCCTCCCAATGCATGGTATAGTATACAATTTTCAGCAGACAAAAAGCCTACCAATCCTGGAAAAAGCAGGTCATGTTTGGTGTGACGCTTCACCCCATATTCTTCATCGAAATATGGTTATGATATGAATATGGCATGACTAAGATATACTTTATGCAAGATGGCTCTTGTAAGATATCATTGTAATGGTTATAATTTATTGAATGTGATTATCCAATTTGTATTCATGTATCATTTCTATATCTGAAGCTAGGAATGTTGACCATGTATCTGTATTTCAAATGTGCTAGACAATGGACTGTGAAAGAGTTTAATCTTCCTGTGGACGCTCCAAACAGCTTGCGAGTAATCGCTACTACGACCCTGCAGAGACATGTGACTGAGCCACCTTGTACCGGACCCCACCTTGGAATGCCAATGTTTTTCCACTGGAAGACAAAGGGTTCCCACCATACACAAAAGCAATATAAGACAGGGGAGTGACATCATCGTGGTTTCTCTTCTGCCTCCCTGCCCAAAAAGACACTGGGAGACACCTGGAAACAAGAACTGAACGGGGGGAGAAGAGTTGAGCCCAGGTTGGAAGGGTGACTAGCCTGTGAGTAATAATATCTCATGTTTCCAGCTGCAGGCTTTCAAGAATCTTTGCAATCTGCCTGAAAGAACATTTAGGGTGAGAAATTACTATTTGTAGCCAATTTCTTTAGTGTATTAAGTTTAGTCTGCGTGTTTTGTTTTATTTGCTCAGTAATTTGCTTTGTTCTGTTTGCTATCTCTTATAAGCCCTTAAAACCTGCCATTTATAGTTAATAAAAGTGTTTTGTTTATTATTAAACCCATTTTGTGCCATTTCTAACTGGGGAGGAAGAAGGTATGCATCTCTCTCTTCACCTTGAGGGAGAGCGCAAATTGTTATAAGCTTGCGCTGTGAAGATCTTTCTATACGGCACAAGACAGTATTATTTTGGGTTTATCCCCCAGCAGAAGTGTGCGCATGAGGGCTGGCTGAGTCCTCTCACACAGCTGACCGCAGTCTGTGTCTGCAGCTGGGTGTGGCTCTACCTGTGTATGTGTGTGTGCACAGGAGGCCGGAGAGCCTAATTCAGCAAAACAGGGAGAGGGAATCCAGGCCTGTGGAGCAGGAGGTCTCAGTGAAACCCCAGTACATCAGGTGGCATCCCAGAATGGGGGTCCAACCCATCACTTTTGGTATCATACTTCTGCAATTTCTTGGGCAATAAATTAACGACCAGTGACTTCAAATCCCAGAACATTGTTAGAAACAGATATTGTGGTCCCTATTCCCTCTGTCATGCACCAAGGTAAATGAGGAAATACCATGTAGATGGAGCTCCACTCACAACGCTAGCACTTCCTGCTGGTCATCTTGGGGATTCGCGCTGCAGGTTGGTACGCCCGCTCCCAGTTGTGTCTTGTTCTCTGTCACTTCTGCTCCCAGACCCACGTCACTCCAAGGACCGCGGCATTCTTTTCATGACACAGCCCTCCTTCCGGGCCGTGAGCTGCGTTCCCCCCTTCTGGAGCGCACATGTAGTCAGTGGATGCAGGGGTCTACTCCTTCAGAATCATTCCAGGATGTTTTTAATAGTCGTGGGGTTTGTTTTTTGTTTTGTTTATTGCTAAAATTTGCATCATATGATAGAGGTGGCACTTCCCCCCTGCTATTGAGAGAGAAGAGTGAAAAGGAATATTTTGCAAGTCCGATTGACAAACAGTTTTGCCAGACTTCTCTTATTTTGGATGTCTTGACACCAACTTAACATTTAGAACTAGAACGAGGTGAATTTTTGTGTGCATTTTTTTTTTTTGCCAACAAATGCAGTGAGCAACACAGAAACATTTAAAGAGTTTGTGTTGATTTCACCAAGTTGTTTCAGTCGAAAAATAACCTAAACACCCCAAAATTAAAAAAAAATCATTTTCATATTATCAAAATGAAACATTTTGATTTGAAACAACTTTTGGCTTCAATTTAAAAAAATAATAAACCAAAATATTTTTAAATGGTCAAAATTAAAATGAAACATTTTGTTCTGACAAAATCAGAATGTTTTGTTTGACCTGAAACATTTTTTTTTCAATATTTTGATTTGCCAATTTTTAAAAAATGTTTTTGGTTTGATCCAAAGTGATTTTAATTATTGCTAGTGAACTGGAAAAAAAAATCCGTTAGTCGCCTAGCTCTAATTGTGGTTTTATAAGCAATACTGTCATTTTACCAGTTTCATTCCTTTCACTGCCCATGTGAATTCACAGCATGAAGGGACACAAAAGAAGAGACTCTACTGTGCGTGTTAGACTAGTGAGGAAAGTATTTTCTTCACTAGTCTTTCTCTGATAGTGTCTATCAGGGAGAGAAAGAGATACTCAATTATACCCAAGGCAATGGACTTTCAGCTCAGCTTGATTTTTCAATTCTATGAACAGTAGGCGACTGAAGAGGAAACAATGAGGTGAAATCAGCAAACAGAGTCAACTTTTGATTCCTGGGCCATTTAAATCCAAATTATAGTAATTTACAGAATCCAGACTAGCTAGATTTTCATTGTTTTCCAATTTAGGTTTCATAAGCATAATCCACGAAAAGGCCCCATTTCGATTTGAACTTGATCAATGCAGATGACCTTTGCTGCCTGCTTCTCTACTCATTGGACTCCAAGTAGCTGTTCACATTAAGAACAACTGAAGTACCGTAGACAACTTTGGAACTGGAGGGAGCAGAAACACAGAAACAGAAAATTAGTTCACCCAGATTAATTGTATTCAGGTGTCCATGTGCCTGAACAGCTGTAGCAAGTGGTTTGAATCCTATTTCTGATGCTATGTTGAAAGTTCCATGTAAACAGGTGCACCTGCGGTCATTGGTAGTGCACAACCCAACATGTTTTTATTATTCCTAAAACCCAGGAGCTATGTACTTATTCTTGAGCACCATCTACTGGCACCTTATTAGCGACCTATTTACATATATACAGACATCTCCTATTTATACAGCGCATTCTTGTAGCAACCTGAAAGGCCCATTAAAGTTCAAAGGGCTGGATCCTCAGCTGATGTAAAATAACATAGCTCCATTGAGCTACCGCAGTTTACACCGGCCTAGGATTTGACCCCCAAAAGGTACATGCTTCAAAACAGTGTTGATTTGTACTGGCGATATTCTTCAGAGCCAGTACAAGCTACAGGAAAAATTCCTTAATAATGATGGATTTTTCTGTAATGCTTTTCCTAATTGTTGAAAGCAAGGCACCTGCAGACTGACAAATAGAACACAGGAATAATCTGATAAAAAGACGATAGTCATTTGGCCATTGGTGAAAAGCTGGTGATTGGTTGACGGAATCCACAGTCACATCTGTTAGATCTTAGCATTCTGTCATTACCTCAAGAGACCTAAGGCTGAGTGTAGTAAAGAATCTATGTGACACAAAGCAAGTCTATTTGGTGGGATTATGGGGATAAAAGACAGCTACAATAAAAATAGAGGGTGGGGGTGGAGAATTGCCACTCCAATTAGGACTTACAATGCAAGTGGCAGTCATCTGATATTGGGATCTCGTAATAAAGAGAATGAGTGCGTGAAAAAATGTCTTACACTTCTGTGACTAGCTGTTTCCCTCCACTGATAAAGCTGTCAAGTGTTCTTGGCATGATTTATTGCTCCTCACGCTTAGCCGCTTGCCTGCCATTCCATGTATTTGCACCTGGTGGCAGCAATATTGCCAAAAGATTCATCTTCTTTGTTCGGCACCTGCACATCTCTGGAAGTAAGACAAAGGCCATTATGCACATTAGGGGATTTATACAGCTGCAGGGATGGCAGCAAAGTGGGGATCCCTGTATATCTATCTTCATTCAACGCTTGCCTCTATGTACGACGATTCCCCGGCACTTAAACTTACTTATCAGTAGGATGATTCAGATTTCTTCAGAGACGCCAACACTTGGTACATACTGTAACTTACAGTGTGCAACCTGGGGAACCCAAAAGCTTTTGGTTCTCCTGGAAGTGCTTGTGAAAGCTCCAAAGATGAGGCCCCCTAAGGCACTCCAGGAAGCTTCTGCACTGTCCAAGCCACTCCAGGATTTGAGAACTTACTAAGGCATTCCCAGCATGGGCCCACTTACCCAGGACCTCGAGACAATGATTTGGTTCTGGATGCTTGTGGTACCAAGAGGTGGCTCAGCCACTGTCTCAGCTGTAGGTGCTTTGTGGCCATGGGACCAGTGGAAGAGTATGATGCTACCTTAGGAGAGTAAGGGTGGCACCACAAAGCCTCAGGTTTGGTTAGGTCCTACTGGAATGCCTCTGCTCTTGTAGGGCCCGATTATGGCCTGGCTTGCAGGCTCATGCAAGTTGGTAAAGGAGGCTTAAGCTGCCCCCTCTTGACTGGCTACCTGTACTGCTACTCAGTGGGGGAAGGGTGCAGGCTGTGAAGAGCCACTATGTCACCCCCAGGTGGGTGATAAGGGGCATCACAGCTATGCTGGCACGTGGGCAGATGCACGCTGTGTCAGGTATAGGCCCAGCGCATCTTATTCCTCTGTGTAGCACCAGGGAAACTGAGCTAATTGGTCATGAGCTCACCAGTGAGAGGAACAGGTTCTCAACAAGGCCCTTTGTACCATCAGGAAATTTCACCATTCAGTCTGTGGCTTGGGGCTGAGCCATCTGCCAACAGTTCAGAGGTCAGAACACAGACACTTCGACACAACTCTGCTCAGGCAATGTGGCTGGGAACCATGGGAGAAGAGCCCTCCATTGGAGATCTAGTTATCTACGCTATTGATCAGATCAGAAGCTGAAAACACCTTCTCTCTTGCATAATTACTTCCTGTCCAAAATGAAGTCCAAACTTGGAGAGGTCTGCAAAGAATAAGTGGGGAAAAATAAACAAACTTGTTGAAACAGAGGTTTAAGCTGATTTCAAGTTTGGAGCAAACTTCTGGCCAATTCATTTGCAATCAAAACCCAGTTTGCATCCCGTCTATATAGAGACAGTTTTCTTTAGAAAGGACTAAATTGTTATTGCCTTTACTAAAGCTGGGTAGTATGCTACTCCTTGAGGATATCATTGGTTTCAGTAGGACTATGCATGGCGTAAGATACCACTGGATGTAAGGGGATCAGAATATGACCCTAATTTTTTCATGAAAACTATATAAAAATCAGACAGAAGCTGGTTGAAAGTTGGCAAAAGCTTTTTGGTAAAGAAAAATATGGAGATTTTTTTCATTAAAAAATGTTGCTGATTTTTGTTGGGAAAAAAGAATTCAGCAATATAACGTTATCTCACAGGGGGATTGCTGTACACCCCCCGCCCCGCCCCCAGACATCAACTTTGAGTGCATTTCCTCCTCACCCCACATTTTGTCACTGACAGAGAAAATATTTTCTCTATCAAACTTTATTATCCATGATACAGTAACACTTAATAGCTCCACTGCACATACATGTAGCAAGAGACATACACATAGCAAGTACCCCAACGATTTTACAGACAAAACAGGTGAGACAGACAAAAGAGAAACAGCATCAGCGAGACAAGTGACTTATGCAAGGTCACACAGCATGTCAAGCCAGTGCCAGGAATAGAGTCCAAGGCCTTTTCCGCTATACCATACTGCCTCTCAGAGCTGTGCTTGTCCATTCTTTCAACAATTCCAGATTAACTGGAGGTGGGTGAGATTTCTATTTTCTCAACATTACACATTCTGCCATTAATGATATACTGTGTGTATGTCTGTACCTATATCCTGCAATTTGAAGGAAGATTTAATTCATCTTCTCATTCCAGCATGCAGATTTTACAAGAGAGGCAGATCTTTGTGTTAGAACTGTAGAAATGCCTTTCTACATATTACCCCAGTGCAATGTGGCAAGAAAATAGAATGTGAGGCAGATTAGCTACTGCCTGATGACATCTCCAGCATTAACATAAGAATGGCCGTACTGGGTCAGACCAAAGGTTCATCCAGCCCAGTATCCTGTCTTCCGACAGTGGCCAATGCCAGGTGCCCCAGAGGGAGTGAACCTAACAGGTAATGATCAAGTGATCTTTCTCCTGCCGTCCATCACCACCCTCTGACATTTACTATGGTTAGTCAAACCTGCAAGGCTCAGATCCTTAAAAGTATTTAGGTGCCTAACTCCCTTTGAAATCAATGGGAGTTCGGAGCCTGATTACTTCTGAGGATCTGGCCTGTTTGTCTATTTTTTTATTTAAACTGTGGCCCAAATAGCAATCTCTGAATTATAATGGGTGAGATCCTCAACTCTTGTAAATCAATGTAGTGTCCCTGACTTCAACAGAGCTACCCCAATTTGAAGCAACTGAGGGTTTAACCCCTCACATTTTATCCACCATTTTCCTCCCACTCTGATTCTGAGAGCCTTACTGGCACAGAATAGTACAATACACCACAAATAGACCTATTGAAGTGCTATTCATAATAAATAAGGGTATCAGAATCTGTCCCTTTGATTTCTGTCTTCTAACCAGCTTTGATTTCAGATTACCCTGCAAAAAGGGGACCTTTAATTCCTATAATGTTTATCTTCACAACAGAAATAAGGAAGCAGATAGAAACAAAGACAACATAAAGGTGTTTTCAGGTCACTGCTCCATCTGATTAGTGTGGAACTGAATTTATGGGAATGCAATTTGTGAGTGACTTTGATACAAGGCAGACCAAAGTCTTTTGGTTTTAGTCAAGAGGATCAAAGGACACATTTAATGGAGCACAGATCTGAAGTCTCACACTGTGTTTATTCCCTTTGTCTGCTTGACAATACACCTTTAAACTGCAGGAGTGTCTCCCTAATTTGCACTAACAAGATTCACAGAAAGCAAAAGAGCAGCCCAATAAAAGAGAGTAAAGACACGGCATCACAAAATGTACTTATTCCCTTCGAAAAAAATTGGCCTGTTTCTCCTCTGATTTGCACTGTTTAAATCTGCATTGCCTTCTATTGGCTTTACTGGAGTTCTTCCTGATCCACACAGGTGCAAGTGAGAAAAGAACCAGGTTCATTTTATTAATAAGAGGCCTCACTACAGAACTATCTCTGCCATACATTTTTCCCCCCTGATAAATAGAAAAGGGAGCCAAGTATAGTCGGAAATATAAAATAGGTAGATAAATGAGATTTTACTCTATTTAATTTAATGATTGTACAGTTCAAGCTGCATCATTGTTCTTCATTCATGCAAAATAATTATTAGGCAAGCAAAATTTCCTGCCCTATCCTCAGGAGATTTTATAGAACTAAGTTTAAGTATCTTTGGGGTCCATTTTATTAAAAGACTGGTATACGTATTATTGTGGACCAGGATTATATGCAACTATTCTTGAGTGGGGAGATGTGACACATATAAGGCCTGGGTGATCAAAGGACTATATGAACAATGTGCCATACAAGAATGGAATTTTTGGGACAATACTTGTGAAGGGGATTTCCTGCACATTGTCCTCCTCTGGTTACCCACAACCTAGCCCTTTGCAGCTAGACCCACAGGAGGGGGCCTTTATCTGCTGATCACCTGTTACATGAGGCAAAAATCAAAAGCCGAAGCTGTATCAAAGACATATGGAATTATTCACGGCTCTTCTCATACTGAATATGAGGTAGTTTTGAACTTGTAACCAGAGGGAAGACCCAGTTTCAGGTTTTGAGAGACTGACACCTACCAGAGCCCAAGGCACTGAGTTGGGATGACCTCTGGTAAGCATTATAGAATTCATGTAGTTTTTTTTAATTATTTTTAATATGATTTCTCTGTAATGCTTTCACCGAAGGAATAAACGCACTTGCTTAGAAAGAGCTGTGTTGTAACTTGAAATTGCTGGCAATTGCATGGTTCATAGCCTTCAAAGAGAAAGCAAAGTCCAGACACGGGCCTGTTAAGGAGTCTCACATGCTGGCAGGGAAATGTATAGCCTGAAAAATCCCTGTCAGGCGGGAGGGAGACAGAGATGATAGCTGAGGAGCTTGGAGCCTAGAGTGGGTGCCCTCAATAGACCACAAGGGGAATACAAGTGCCATTGCCCTGGATTGTGACAAAGTGCATTATATTTTCTAATTAAGATTAAACACTTTTTAATTAAACAAACACTTTTCATTGTGGAGTGCAAAGTCCTACGATCCAGACCCTCATTTGGAATAAATCGGCACAGCTCCATTGAAGTCAACACAACAATGCCAGTTTACACCAGCTGAGGACCTGAACTCTGCTCTTTTAAGTAAAAGATTTTGAGCAAATACTCCACTCTACACTCCTGTACGTTGCTGAGTTTAATTGGGCCTTAGCTGGCACTGACCTTCTGGGTTCTTGCTGCCTTTTAACTATTGGCAAGTGAAAGCAGGAACTCACCGATGGATGATCATTTTCTCCATTTGCTCCTTCCCGCCATTTCTTCATCCTTCTCTTCTCTCTTTAGGGCCCTTACAAACATTTATTGCTCCTTAAACACCAGGAGAAGTTGTTGTGAAATGTGCTTTTGTGTTTAAGGCTTTTACAGTCTAAAATCTCTTAACCTGAAGAGGTTTTCACAGAATTGGATTGGTTTGAAGTATGCTCCATTGCAAGCATGTGTGAAGCATTGAGCTTAATCAGGTTCTGACCCGTGGTGCTGACTGTGTGCCGAGATCAGACATCAGTGGCTGAATGGCAGTGTTTCATTTGTGCTTCCCTTTAAGGACAGTATTGGTGACTGGAAACTTACTGCTGAGGAACCTCTTGAATTTTTGCAGACAATGGCTGGTATGACACTGCTTGAAATCCCTTTTCGCATCGGAGGCTGTAGCTGTGAATGACCAAAGCCACACTGGAATTACAAAGGAAAGTCAGAGGATATGGCATTCGTATTCTTCAGCACTGGTAGAATCATAGATACCAGGGTTGGAAGGGACCTCAGAAGGTCACCTAGGCCAACCTCCTGCTTGAAGCAGGGCCAAATCCCACACAAATTTTTGCCCCAGAACATTAAATGCCCCCACTCAAGGACTGAACTCACAACCCTGGGTTTAGCATATCAATGCTCAAACCACTGAGCTATCCCTCCCCCCATAGTAGCCCTAACAATTCTCAGAGTGTGATCTATGGTTCATTAAGTCCTTCTTGGTGGTCTAGAGAATTAAAAATTTTGCACAGCAATGAGGCTCAGGGGTTTGTGAAGAAGGGCCATACAGGGCCACTGGCACCTACCATATGCTGCTCTTGCACTGGGACAATGTGTTCTCTCTGAAAAAGTTTGCCAACCACTGAGCTTCAGAAAAAGATATTGCCAGAGATAAGTCTAGCAGAGTCCCTACTGAGCTGGCTCTCTTTTGGCTCATCGAGCAAAACAATGGTGCTATCACCTTGAGGGGCCCAGTTTGGGCTAGCTCTATAAAGGGATTTAGGCACCTAAGTCCAAAAGTTAGAATCTCAAAACCCTTGCTTATCTGCCACCTAACCTTGTAGGTGCTTAAAGTCTCCAGGCATCTAAGCTTCCACTGGTGGTCATGATAAACCCACCCAAATCCTGACAATGGCTAAGCCTAAGCCTTCCCCTTACAATCTCACTTGCGGTTAGGTAGGAGGAGGAGTCAAGAGGTCTGAAGGAATTCAGATATTAAATTGCAAAACTGCTATCCATGCCTCTGTACCCAATGACCGGCAGATCGCTAATGTAATGATGATTTTAAAAAAAGACTCCAGAGGCAATCCTGGCAATTACAGGCCAGTAAACCTAACTTCAGTACCAGGCCAATTGGTTGAAACTACAGTAAAGAACAGAATAATCAGATGCAGATTAACACAATCTGTTGGGGGAAGAGTCAACAACTTTTGTACAAGGAAATGTTGTGTCATAAATCTATTTGAATTCTTTGAGGGAGTCAACAAAACTGTAGACAAGGGGATCCGGTAAATGCAGTGTACTTGGAATTTCAGAAAAGCTATGAACTTACTAATATACCATGTTAAGAAAGTACAGGGCCAAATTCTCAGCTGATATGAATCAGCATATGTTGATTTACTCCAGCTGAGGCTCTGACATTTTGTTTGTTTGTTTGTTTGTGTTGGTGCGCATGAGATGGGATACACTCCGGGTTTTACTCTGACCATAAATAGCAGGAGCATAGTGACCTCTTAGTTGTTTGGCCTTAATTTCTTGACTGCAGCTGTATGCTTCAATCATGTCTACGTAGAATATACCTCCTTGGAAGACCACTAGGCACTGATTGTCCTGGAATATTGCTTTGTGGTGGTGGTGCACCAAGGGCAGTGAGATCCTGGCTGTGAAATAGTTAAAAGTTCACAATATCATTTAAAAAAGTTTTGGTGTAAAGACTTCATTAAAACGTAGTGACACTCCACTGGGAGCTCATCTGGCCCCGGGGCCATTTGCTGTTGAAGATCTTTAATAGCCAGCTCGGTTTCCTCCTGTATGATTGGTTCCTCCAATATATTCCTATTAATTTGACTGAGCTTGGAGACAGGAAGGAAATTTAAAAACCTCTGTAAGTTACCGGCACCTTTTGGGATCTCTGGCATACAGAGTTTGATAAATCTTGACAAATTCAGACTTGGGGGTAGAGTTTTCAAAGGGGACTGGGTGTTAATGGGTGTCATTTGGCTAACCCCCTGAAGAATGATTTCAAAGTTTACCCCGCACTGTCTGGATCTTTTATGAGGCCAAGATGCTGCCTCCCAGAATAATTTGCCTTTATTTGAACCCACGTAATTCACTGATATTCTGCCACCTTGTACTGCCAAAGAACTATTTGACTTGGAGATTACGGACTAGGTCCACAGCTGATGTAAATTGCATGGTTCTGGATTTCAATGGAGCAACACTGATTTACACTAGTTGAGAATCTGGCCCTTTACTTCTTCCTTCCCTTCATCTGCTGTCACTTATTTTCCCAGTGAGTTTCTATTTCAGAATTAGTTGAGGATAGCTTGTTCACCCTAAAGGTAGACAGATGTGGTTGTGTGCATCTACCTAATTCCTCTAGGGGCCTAACTTGTGAATCAACTATTCTTCAGGGGCACTATGCAGAAATGACCCTTTTGCATGCCCTGTCATGACAGGACGTGCCGTGGTAGGCTCCCCTTCTCTAGTGCCCCCTGCCGATGGTCACCCTGGGCCTGCAGCAGCCTGCCTCTCTTCATGGCTCAGGCCTCTAGCCACATCAGGCTTAGTCCCACCCTTTCTGAGGTAACAAAGTCCAGTGCAAACAAATGTCCTATCCCTCCATCTGGTCTGCTGCCCCTGGATTCTGGGCCCAATGATCCATACACCCGTTACTCGGGGCTTCCAGTAGTCCATTTCCCCTTCACGCCACTTTGCCAATGAGCAGCTCATACAGAAACCCAAGCCTGTCCTCGGTAGTGGCTTCCAACCAAGCCTATCAGCAGGCCTCTTGCACAGCCTCTCTACAGTCACATTGCATTCAGGGCCCGGATTGGCAGGGCTTCCCCAGTAAATCCCAAACCAACAATATAAACAAACCCATTTCTGCTCTCTTTGGGCCTGACATTTCATGCTTCTTAACTTCCTCTCTGCTCTGTTCCCCTACTGATCACCTCCCAGGACTCTCTCCCTGGAAATCCAGATCCTGCCCTTTTATCAGCATTCACCACCACAGCCGTCTCCACGGTGTAACAGGGTGCCACTCACGTCATGCGAGCACCTTCTAGCCAGGCCTGCACTCTTCTCAGCTTGTGCTGTTCGTGGTGCCCACTGCCAGTCATTCTGGACTTCTCAGATGGGCCAGTAGTGACTCACCCCTCCGGCCGAGTTACACCCGGTCTGCATAGCCATGCAGGCTCTGGAATTGGGAAGTCAGCGGGACCCTACTGTGCTAAGAATAGCGGGGAGGCACTTGCTCAGGGATGTAGAGAGCTACGTAGGGTTTATTCCCTAAGGTGCCGGCATATATTTATTCGACTCACCAACATGCCTCCCTCTCTACACTGCTATTTCTAACCATGCTAGGAGTACTCTACATACCAGACAGCCTAAGATGCAATACGGTGACCAGCCTGCTCCTTAGAGAGGTAAGTACAGGTTCTCACTGTGCAATATAAGGCACTGGCTGCACAGAGAATCACTCTTCAGTGAAGAAAACGAAATGTGAAGAGAGACAGTGATCATTACATACAAATATCTGCCTGACTCAGCTACCCGCAAAGTATGCAACCAGGCGACTTCATGTGAAATATGGATCTGGATCAGCAAATTATCTAGCGTGAACATTAAAATATGCAATCTGATCTCTGCGGTGTATTAAATATTAAAGTCTGAATTTTGATTGTTGAAGAATCTTTACTGAACAACTCAATTATGCACCTGGGCTGACTTTTGTTCGAGCAGCACATTGTAATTTGAAGGTGGCTTTTCTGAGTCTTGTGTGGTAATATGAAGATTGTGTCCCCTCCCCTGCAGGTTACAGCATGACTTTGCATCTGCTTTCACTCTATGGTGAGTATGGAGTGGGGTTTTAATAAGATCAGGTGTTTAACTTACAGGTTTGCAGCTGAAAGCATACCACAGGGCTGCTGTAGGTCTCCTTCATCCTCTCTCTGGCTTAGCTCTTATGATATTCTGTTTCTTCAGACTTCAGAATAATAAAAACCTAGACAGACAGAACTGCTTTTATTGATAGGTGAATGAGTCAATACCTAAACTGAATATACACATTCTAGGAACCCCTGAGAATGGCCCAGCTGACGTGTTTTATCTCGATATTGTAAACGTTCTAAATACTGGGATTCGATTACAGAGGTACTGCTACTGAGATCAGGGCTCCTTCCAACCAGTCCCTGTTCACTCACGTGGTAGGGACAGTGCCTGCTTATAGAATTTACCGTCTAAACAGAGGCACAGAGAAGGGAAGTGAAATGCTCACAGTTGCTCAGTAGATGAATAGCAGAGCTAAGACCAGTACACAGGTCTTCTGAGCTTTAGGCTGGTGCTCTAGCCACTGGGCAATGCTACCTTTGGCTTAAATAAGCTAAATGTGCATGAATTCATTTCTGACTGTGGTGTGAATGAGTTGCAGACATAAAGCTGGATTAGTAGCAAGCTGCAATATTCCAGAGGACAGATTCTCATCTCCATTACACCATTGGGTGACCCTATTTCACCCCGGAAGGAAAGGAGGACGTGGAGCTATGGCCCGGAGCTCTCCACACGGACCTGTGGAGTAGTGCTAGAACCTTTGGGAGGGCAGAGCTGGGGGCAATCTGTGCCTCTGGGCCATCCTAATGGATGGTGCAGGGTGCACAACCCCATGTACCTTGAGTGTTCCATTCGTTATAGTTTGAATGTGTCACCAGTTGCGGTGCAGTTCCACTCTGCCTCCTGCTCAGGGCTTTGTGCACAATCTAGGTTTGCTCCTATATAGGAAATTCCTATCTGCATCCAGACGAAACTCATTTGCAACATTATGAACTTCATAGGTTGTCTCTCCTCCTTCCTGTCCCCACAACATTAGCATCCCTTTGTTATTTCCCACTAGTTCCTGAGTTGTTGCTATATTGTTTTCTACTGGCTTGACTATTGCCCCCCATTACCTCCCTTCATGTTTTCCCCCAGTATGCTTTAGTGCTGGCTAAATTATCTGGATTTTTGTCTGCTGTGCCTCTCTACTATTGTCTTCTTTGAAGTCAACTGTGGCTTGCCCAGAGGAATACTTTGAGAGAATAAAGGGACAATTTAGAAGTAACAATAGAGCGGTCTTTGGCTACTACTACTACTACTACAGAAACAAAAACAAACACCACAATATATAGGCATAAAAGAAATGTTTTTCCCCAATCGCACCCACTTTCAGTGCAATGTCCTTCAACGGCAAACTGCTCCCCTTGGACTTACTATCAACACTGCTTGGGAGATGGAGTAGATCTATTCTAGTCTCTGTAGCTTCTTATCCCACCCTCATCACCGTAGTATGAGTATCTGCCAATAGTGCACTAAGTGACATGATTAACATCGGTCATGTGTCCTTCCTTCTTTCTCCCTCCCGCCCAGCGGAGAAGTGTGTGTGCAGTGGTTTTGTTTTCATAGGGTTTTATTTTTGTTATGAAAATGCAGTGCCCTGTGTTTATATTAGAGAAGGCAGGTCAAAGAAGTTCCCCTTGCACTTGGGGCAGAAGGTGGTGAGGTTTGGGATGGTCCTTAGTTCCTGGGGGAGCTGGATCCATGGTCCGGGACAGCCCCCTAAGAAAGCTCTGTGTCCTGCACAGATGAGCCTCACGCTTGGTCCCATTGTGCCTGAGGAGCAGAGTTATCAACCACAGTCTTCATCTTGAAGCTTTAGGCATTTTTTAGATATGCTAGACCCAAGCCATGGAGCGCCTTGAAGATAAGTACTATGACAACACTGCAGACTGGGAAGAATAGTCATTCATCCAACAAAGATTCACAAGGGCGAGCATGCAGGCCCCATTCCCTGTATAAAGGCATCACTGGGTGGGTAGGATTGAGATGCGGGTTTTGGGAAGATGTTCTGTCACAAGGCCTTTTGGCTGGGGAGGGATTTTGAGAGGACAGAAAGCTACATAGCTTACTGAGGGTCTCTAATGTTTTGAATAGTTCTGTGTACTGGTCTTAGCTCTGCCATTCATCTACTGAGCAGCCGTGAGCAATTCACTTCCCTTCTCTGTGCCTCTGTTTACACAGTAAATTCTATAAGCAGGCACTGTCCCTACCACGTGAGTGAACAGGGACTGGTTGGAAGGGGCCCTGATCTCAGTAGCAGAACCTGTGTAATCGAATCCCAGTATTTAGAACTTTTACAATATCGAGATAAAACACGTCAGCTGGGCCATTCTCAGGGGTTCCTAGAATGTGTATATTTAATTTAGGTATTAACTCATTCACTTATCAATAAAAGCAGTTCTGTCTGTCTATGTTCCCTCAGCACTATTCATACATGTAGATTGGGGTGAGCAAACTATGGCCCACGGACCAGATCCAGCCTGCCAGCCATTTAAATTCAGCCTTCGAGCTCCCGCTGGGGAGTAGGGTTGGGGGCCGCTCCACATGGCTCCTGGAAGGAGCAACATAGTCACCCTCCAGCTCCTACACACAGGGCAGCCAGGCAGCTCCACTTTGCACGCTGCCCCCATCCCAAGCGCAGATCCCACATGGTCCCATTGGCTGGGAACCACAGCCAGTGGGAGCTGCAGGGGCAGTGCCTGTGGACAGGGCAATGCGCAGAGCTGCCTGGCCGCGCCTCCGCATAGGAGCCAGAGGGGGGACATGCTGCTGCTTCTGGGAGCCGCTTGAAGTAAGCGCCCAGGGCCGGCTCTAGGTTTTTTGTTGCCTCAAGCAAAAAAAAATGTTGGCTGCCCACCCCACTGCACCCTCCTGCCGCCCCAGCCCTGGGTCACTGGTAACTCGCTCCCAGGGTGGGTCATTCAGCAGGAATTTTGGATGTGCACAGAACACAGACAGGATTGGTTCCCATATGGTTACAGAACTGCAGTAAAGTGGAACAATTTTCCGCTTGTGTGATTGAAGGCTATCTGGATGCATATTATAAGACTGTCCTACATAAATGAGAAAAAGTTGAGGTGCCTTTATTATTCTTTTGTTCCATTCTTTGTTTCTATGGGGAATTTGCCAATGTAATATCACGGTCTTCCTTTTAAACAAATAAAACTAAAACTTAAAAAATAATAATAATAATAATAAAAAGCAATAGCTGTTGAAAACAGCAATTCCAGTCCTAATAACCACTGGGAAGCATTTCTTGCTCAATTTTATCCTACTTTTTCTACAGCAAGTTACAGTGGATCAGTATATTTGATTTGGGGGAAATGAAGTAACAGCTGCCCAAATTGAGCCTGAGCACTCCTGAATTTTGAGGGTGTTCAAATCTGGAAGGCAGGTGCAAGATTCCCTTTCGGAATATTAGCTAAATCTGGAAAAGAAAAGTCAATTTCTGTTTCCATGGCTCAGAAGTGGAAATCCTCCTACGTGCCTGGTACTGTATCTAAAGCTGCCCAGTCTTGTAGAGCCTCCCCTCCCTTACTTTTCATTTTAAATTCCAGTGGGATCCATGTACCTGCCTTGCTAGGCTTCAGATAGAGAGGTGCACTGTCCATTTAGTCCACCCAATTCTTTCTTTGGGGGAGAGCCCAGGGCTGGGGTGGCAGGAGGTGCAGGTGGGGGCCAGAGCTTGGGTGGCAGGGAGTGTGGGTGCAGGGGGGGGAGAAGAGTGCAGGGGGGGGGAGAAGAGCCCAGGGCTGGGGTGGCAGGAGATGTGGGTGGGGGAAGAGCCCAGGGCTGGGGCAGCAGGGGGTGTGGGCGGGGGAGAGTCCAGGGCTGGGGCAACACGAGGGTGCGGGGGGAGCCCATGGCTGGGGTGGGGGCAGCAAAACACCTAGAGCTGGCTCTGTCCCTACCATTCACAGCAAGCTGCAGCATGAGGTTTCAGTTTCACACTCCTTCCCCCTCCCTTTCCTGTTACTTGCGGCCGAGGGAACGCTGGGAAATGTTTTTGCTTTGGGCGGCAAAAATCCTAGAGCCGGCCCTGCTGGTGCCTAGAGCCGGCCCTGTAAGCACCGCCCTGAGCCTGCACCCCTGAGCCTCTCCCTGTGCCCCAAGCCTACGCCCCAGCCCTGAACCCCCTCCCACCCTCCAAACACCTCGATCCCAGCCCGGAGCGCGCTCCTGCACCCCAAGCCCCTCATCCCCAGCCATACCCCAGAGCCCGCACCCCCAGTTGGAGTCCTCACCCCCCCACACACCCCACTTTCCCACCCCAGCCTGGAACCCCCTCCTGCACCTTGAACTCCTCATTTCTGCCCCCTCCGAAGCCTGCCCCCCCAACCAGAGCTCTCACCCCCTCCCGCATCCCAACCCCAATTTCGTGAGCATTCACGGCCTGCCATACAATTTCTATGCCCAGATGTGGCCCTTGGGCCAAAAAGTTTGCCCATCCTGCTGTAGATTGTCACAGTGAAGCCGGAAGCTCTCATAGCTGGCTGAGTCACTCTTAGGCTAAACTCATTGGACTGTTCATTCATATTTGCCATCCACAGACAGGTATTGATTACTGCAACTGTGTTTGTTATTCATAAGTATCCAAGGAGTAGTCAAGCAAATCGTAGACAGGGAGTTTGTGAACTGATTACCCTGACTACTCACTACTATGTCTGGCTCCCTGACTGGATGAGTGAGCGTTTATTAAAAGGTGAATAAAAAAAGGATATAGATACGATGGAGTTGGAAGACACAAGAAATATCTACATAAATAGATGGACAGAGTGCCTGGTCCTATCTTTAGAGTTAAAGCTGTGTGGCCCTAGACCTGGACAAATAATGGATTTTCTCGTTTACAGGGGGAAAAAAATGTGTTGAACAGAAGACTTTGACATGTTCAGTGAATAGAAAAAGTCATTTGAACTAAACATTTTGTTTGACGCAAAGCAGACTGTTTCATTTTGATTTTGAGAATTTTAAACTTTTTTTAAGTATTAAAAAGGAAATTTCAAAATGAAAAGTCATTTTCAACAGAAACATTGCAATGTTTCATTTTGAAAATGTTGAAAGAAAACCTTTCAATCTTTTCAGAATTTTAGTACAGTTTTTTTTCTCTGACCAAAACAAATTCAGCTAAATCAATATGAATTTGATGAATGATTTGGTGTCCCTAAATCTGGAATTTTTACCAAAAAAAGTTGTGGTCACAAAATTTTGCCCAGCTCTACTTAGTACCTCACAGACAGTACAAAGAACAAGTGATGAAGAGTGAATGACAAATAATAAATACCAAATAGCTTTGTTTAGGCACACATCCAGTTATATGCAAGCAAAAAAAAAGGTGTATCAGAGAATAGCTATTCCCTGAACATTCACTGGAACAAAAAACTCAGTAAAAGGAAATAAATCTGGATGATCCAAGAAGCTGGTCAGAACTCAAATGCTATTTGCTGACTTTTTAGTGGCATTTTTTGGATTTTGCTTGGATATGGTAATGCTACAGTTGGTATGATTTTTTCCCCCTTGTAGTCAGAGAAGGGTAAGAACTACTGAAATAGGGGAAAGGAGATGAGTCGGGACTTTAAAAAAAATAATACATTTTAGGTTCTTTTTTTTTTATTGTCTTCTGATTTCTGAGCCTTTAAGTGCCCTGGATCAAGCTATTAAGCTTTCTAGTGAGGGCCAGAAATTTACTAAAAAAAAGCTGATATTTTCACATAGTCTCATGACTCCAGGAGCTGTAGCTTTAGGAAAGACATCAAGTATTGAGAGACTCATGGTAAAACCACTAGGCAACAATGAGATTATTTCAGCCTGGAATTCATAACTGAGCAGGGGATATTGTGGCGTGCACTAAACTGCTCAAAACTCAAGCACAGAAGACTGGTATGGGCCTGATTCCCATTTGTATTAGAGTTCCTTTGCACCATGTAAGGGACTGAAAAGTGGACTTGCTTACCTTCACACCTACTTGAAGACTCCTTAATACTGCCAAAGAGGTATCAAGGAACATTAATGAAAATTGGGCTCTACAGTATTGAAGAGGAGCTTTCAATATTTGGGGGAACTCCACAAAGTCATTTTCAAGAATGAAATCCGTGTTCAGTAGTCAAATGTGCATTAATTTAGTAATACCCTAAGCAGGTCAGGTTTTCTAATTACCTACCCGTATTTGTGCAATAGCAGATGGTAACCAGATAAACTAGATGCTGCAATCCTTTTCTATCTCCTCCAGTTTCATAATTCTGAGAACAAGATACTTTTTAATTTTAAACTAGATTGGGACTCTGGATCTCATTACAGATTTCTTTAAGATTCCCTGCTGTTAAGCGCAGTCTCCGATGAAATATTTTGCATCTTTAATGTTGAAGAATTCCTAGGGTAATATTCTTTACAGGTTCTGAGGCTGTTATTGGAAAGAATTAGTTATAGATGATTTTTTTTAAATCCTTATTTCGAATGTTTTTATATGAAAATAATCTTTTTATGGTAGCTAGTCAGGACTAGGAGCATAAAACAACTGGAGTAATAAAAAATGCATTTGGTGCACTGTTCTATTCCACTGTGACATTCTTAGATAAGAATGACAGGCCTTGAATGGGAGAAAATGGACCAAATCTTCAGCTGGTGTAAATCAATATTGGCCCATTGAAGTCAATGGGGCCTAAGCCAATTTATGCTGAATGAGGATTTACCCCACTATTTTTTCTGCAGACTTCTCACCTTAAGGAGTGAACCCATCATGCTGAGCATGTCAGAATATGGAAATGACACTGCCAGTGAAAAATCGAGATGCTGCAGGAAATGAATGTTACTTTTCCCTCTGACAGGATGTTTTCACTGGTGGGGGAAAAAGGGTGTGCTCTGAACTCGTTAGATAACTTAGGTTAAAATAGCAGTGTTTGACATGACCACTCATCTTTTAATTCATGTTAGCAATTTGAGTTCAACCCCAGGCTCGCCTATAGACTATAACTTAGACTACTAGCCCCAGTGAAAAACCTAAATACCATTAAACATGTCACCCAAAGTGAGTTGCCAAAGGTCACACAGGAAGTCTGTAGGGAACCAAATCCAGATCTAAGTTCCTAACCAGTGCACTATCCTAACAAATAAGTGAGTAAAATATACATTAAACTCTCTTGAGAAGGCTGTCAATTTTGTTAATTTTTAAAAAGCAGGTATTGCTGACCTGAATAATCATAATGGGTATAACACAATTATTGTCTTGCTAAAATAATGGAGGACCCCTTTAGCCAGATAAATACTTTAGGAAATCAACACAGATAAGTTATTAGAATAACCCGCTGTGCAAGGGAAATTTCCCACTTTTGACAGGCTGGCATAACAAAAACAAAAATAAAAATCTGCCTCTTCCTAGCAAGTAGGCAGGAGCACTGGGACATGCCGCATTTCAAATATTGATCTGAAGAAATGGAAATAGGGAAGAAGAGAAGAATACCTATTGTGTGCTGTGGCTGGCAGTTGGAAGCTGTGAGCTTCAAAGGACGGTCTGAAGGCTAGAAGCCTCTGGTAATTGGCTGAGACTTAATCAGTGGGCGGGGCATTCACCCAGGCCAGGGCTTTATAAAGCAGCTCACAAGAAGCTTTTGCAAACAGGGGCTGCTAATAGGGAATTTCGCAAGGGAGTTTGGAAGGGGAGCAGGAAGGGAGCGCGGGTCCCTTGCCAGTTCTATCTTTTACCCTTTATTCCCCTTAAAACCTATAGCCCAAACTACATTCAAAGCTTCTTGCTTTAAACAACCCCTTCATTAACTAGGAGACAATGCAGGCAGAAGCCCAGCTGCAGAGTGAGGGCTATCCAGTTTATTGCACTGAGTGCAGCATGTATGATTACCTGCCCTGTGGGCGGGTGGTGTATGTGCGCATTCAGTGCAAGGAGCTCCTGGCCCTCAGAGTCCACATACGGACTTTGGAGGCCAGGGTGGCGGAACTGGAGGAGCTAAGGGAGGCAGAGAGGTATGTTGATGAGGCTTTCCGGGACACTGTAGATTTGTCCCACCTCCGGTCAGACAGCCCCTGTGCTGTTGAGGAGGATGAAAGGCCCAGGGAAGCAGAGCAGTCAACGAGAGCAGAGGGAAACCTTCCCATAGTTGGGACTCTCCTTCCAGACGGTGCTGGGGTTACCTCTCGCACTGAGGTTACCTCTCCAGGGGAGGGAACTCCAGTTGCTAGGAAAAGGCAGGTATTAGTATTGGGAGATTCGATCATTAGAAACGTAGATAGCTGGGTTTGTGATGACCGGGAGAACCGTATGGTGACTTGCCTCCCTGGTGCGAAGGTTGCGGATCTCTCGAGGCATCTAGACAGACTTATGTGTAGTGCTGGGGAGGAGCCGGTGGTCGTGGTACATGTAGGTACCAATGACATAGGGAAGGGTAGGAGAGGTGTCCTGGAGGCCAAATTTAGGCTGCTAGGGAAGAGACTGAAATCCAGGACCTCTATGGTGGCATTCTCAGAAATGCTCCCAGTATCACGCGCAGGGCCAGGTAGGCAGGCAGAGCTTCAGAGTTTCAATGCGTGGATGAGACGGTGGTGTAGAGAGGAGGGGTTTACATTCATTAGGAACTGGGGAAACTTCTGGAATGGGGGGAGCCTATACAGGAGAGATGGGCTCCACCTAAACCAAAGTGGAACCAGACTGCTGGCACTAAACATTAAAAAGGTTGTAGAGCAGTTTTTAAACTAGGAGATGGGGGAAAGTGGACTGCTGCAGAGGAGCATGTGGATCGGACAGAGACTTCTCTTAGGGGAGAGTCTAATGATAGAGAATCTCCAGGTTATAGTCTGGAGTAGAGGATGGAAGAGGATAAAGTAGGGGCCAGATCAGATGATAAACATTCACTTAAAGAATCTGATACATCAGAAAAGGGCAGACAAATAAACAGTGACAAGTTTTTAAAGTGCTTGTACACAAATGCTAGAAGTCTAAATAATAAGATGGGTGAACTAGAGTGCCTTGTGATAAAGGAGGATATTGATATAATAGGCATCACAGAAACCTGGTGGACTGAGAGCAATCAATGGGACAAAATAATTCCAGGGTACAAAATATATCGGAAGGACAGAACAGGTCGCGCGGGGTGGGGTCGGGGGGAGTTGCACTATATGTGAAAGAAAATGTAGAATCAAATGAAGTAAAAATCTTAAGCAAATCCACATGTTCCATAGAATCTCTATGGATAGAAATTTCATGCTCTAATAAGAATATAACATTAGGGATCTATTATCGACCACCTGACCAGGACGGTGATAGTGATGATGAAATGCTAAAGGAAATTAGAGAGGCTATCAAAATTAAGAACTCAATAATAGTGGGGGATTTCAATTATCCTCATATTGACTGGGAACATTTCACTTCAGGACAAATTCAGAGATAAAATTTCTCAATACTTTAAATGACTGCTTCATGGAGCAGCTGGTACGGGAACTCACAAGGGGAGAGGCAACTCTAGATTTAGTCCTGAGAGGAGCCCAGGAGCTGGTCCAAGAGGTAACTATAGCAGGACTGCTTGGAAATAGTGACCATAATACAATAGCATTCAACAACCCTGTGGTGGGAAGAACATCTCAACAGCCCAACTCTGTGGCATTTAATTTCAAAAGGGGGAACTATGCAAAAATGAGGGGGTTAGTTAAACAGAAGTTAAAAGGTACAGTGACTAAAGTGAAATCCCTGCAAGCTGCATGGACGCTTTTTAAAGACACCATAATAGAGGCCCAACTTCAATGTATACCCCAAATTAAGAAACACAGTAAAAGAACTAAAAAAGAGCCACCGTGGCTTAACAACTGTGACGAACTGGGACTGTTCTTACTGTGGTCTTTGAATGCTGACAGGGGAGTGTGGCTGTGATAGTCTGCATTGGGGGATGGGAGACTGACCTACAGAGAATACCTGAGCATGTAACATGAGAACCCAGGAAGGGGTTAGAGGCCAGGTGACACCTTTGCCCGGGAAACTGAACAAAGGCTGTGGGAGGGGTCGCTGAGGGGAGAGTTTCAGGAGCTGGCTGGGGAGATGGCTGGGAGGCAGATGGGGCTCTGACCTCACAAGGGGGCTGGGGTGCTCTGAGACCCCAAGATAGACCCACCTGAGGGGGGTCCTGCTGTCTGTGCCTGCAAGACCTGTCTTGGACTGTATTCCAGTCGTCTAAATAAACCTTCTGCTTTACTGGCTGGCTGAGAGTCATGGTGAATCGCAGGAAGCCGGGGGTGCAGGGCCTTGTGTCCCCCCACACTCCGTGACAACAACCATGTAAAAGAAGCAGTGAGAGATAAAAAGACTTCCTTTGAAAAGTGGAAGTCAAATCCTAGTGAGGCAAATAGAAAGGAGCATAAACGCTGCCAAATTAAGTGCAAGAATGTAATAAGAAAAGCCAAAGAGGAGTTTGAAGAACAGCTAGCCAAAAACTCCAAAGGTAATAACAAAATGTTTTTTAAGTACATCAGAAGCAGGAAGCCTGCTAAACAACCTGTGGGGCCCCTTGATGATCGAGATACAAAAGGAGCGCTTAAAGACGATAAAGTCATTGTGGAGAAACTAAATGGATTGTTTGCTTCAGTCTTCACAGCTGAGGATGTTAGGGAGATTCCCAAAGCTGATTCCTGAGCTGGCTTTTGTAGGTGACAAATCTGAGGAACTGTCACGGATTGGAGTGTCACTAGAGGAGGTTTTGGAATTAATTGATAAACTTAACATTAACAAGTCACCGGGACCAGATGGCATTCATCCAAGAGTTCTGAAAGACCTCAAATGTGAAGTTGGAGAACTGTTAACTAAGGTTTGTAACCTGTCCTTTAAGTTGGCTTCTGTACCCAATGACTGGAAGTTAGCTAATGTAACGCCAATATTTAAAAAGGGCTCTAGAGATGATCCCGGCAATTACAGACCAGTAAGTCTAACATCGGTACCGGGCAAATTAGTCGAAACAAGAGTTAAGAATAAAATTGTCCAACACATAGAAAAACATAAACTGTTGAGCAATAGTCAACATGGTTTCTGTAAAGGGAAATCGTGTCTTACTAATCTATTAGAATTCTTTGAAGGAGTCAAACAACATGTGGACAAGAGGGGATCCAGTGGACATAGTATACTTAGATTTCCAGAAAGCCTTTGACAAGGTCCCTCACCAAAGGCTCTTATGTAAATTAAGCTGCCATGGGATAAAAGGGAAGGTCCTTTCATGGATTGAGAACTGGTTAAAAGACAGGGAACAAAGGGTAGGAATTAATGGTAAATATTCAGAATGGAGAGGGGTAACTAGTGGTGTTCCCCAGGGGTCAGTCCTTGGACCGATCCTATTCAACTTATTAATAAATGATCTGGAGAAAGGGGTAAACAGTGAAGTGGCAAAGTTTGCAGATGATACTAAACTGCTAAAGATAGTTAAGTCCAAAGCAGACTGTGAAGAACTTCAAAAAGATCTCACAAAACTAAGTGACTGGGCAACAAAATGGCAAATGAAATTTAAGGTGGATAAATGTAAAGTAATGCACATTGGAAAAAATAACCCCAACTACACATACAATATGATGGGGGCTAATTTAGCTACAACAAGTTAGGAAAAAGATCTTGGAGTCATCGTGGATAGTTCTCTGAAAATGTCCACGCAGCGTGCAGAGGCGGTCAAAAAAGCAAACAGGATGTTAGGAATCATTAAAAAGGGGATAGAGAATAAGACTGAGAATATATTATTGCCCTTATATAAATCGATGATACACCCTCATCTCGAATACTGTGTACAGATGTGGTCTCCTCATCTCAAAAAAGATATACGGGCACTAGAAAAGGTTCAGAAAAGGGCAACTAAAATGATTAAGGGTTTGGAACGGGTCCCATATGAGGAGAGATTAAAGAGGCTAGGACTCTTCAGCTTGGAAAAGAGGAGACTAAGGGGGGATATGATAGAGGTATATAAAATCATGAGTGATGTGGAGAAAGTGGATAAGGAAAAGTTATTTACTTATTCCCATAATACAAGAACTAGGGGTCATCAAATGAAATTAATAGGCAGCAGGTTTAAAACAAATAAAAGGAAGTTCTTCTTCACGCAGCACACAGTCAACTTGTGGAACTCCTTACCTGAGGAGGTTGTGAAGGCTAGGACTATAACAGAGTTTAAAAGAGAACTGGATAAATTCATGGTGGTTAAGTCCATTAATGGCTATTATCCAGGACGGGTAAGGAATGGTGTCCCTAGCCTCTGTCTGTCAGAGGGTGGAGATGGATGGCAGGAGAGAGAGATCACTTGATCATTGCCTGTAAGGTTCACTCCCTCTGGGGCACCTGGCATTGGCCACTGTCGGTAGACAGGATACTGGGCTAGATGGACCTTTGGTCTGACCCGGTACGGTCTTTCTTATGTTCTTATGTCCAACAGGAGATAAAATGCTGAAAGAGGGAGATTTTCAAGAGTGCCCAAGTGATTAAGAACCAGAAATTTCAATGAAAATCAATTGAAATTATGCACCTAAATCCTGTGGGTGCTTTTGAAATTATCCACTTTAAAGGTCTTGAAATGCATAATCAGGGTAATCATTATAAAACATGAGAGATAATGGCTGCATTATGCAAAGCCTTCATAATACACAATTGGAACATTGTGTTCAGTACTGGACGCTGAGTTTAAAAGAGGATATTCACATTATCAAATGATCAAGGCCTATGGGAGAATGAGGCGGTCTCGTTTTTGAGCGGAGCTGGTCAGGAACTGAAATTTCTGTTCCACAGGAAATTCTGAAATCTCAATTTTTTTTTTTCATTCCAAACTCAAATGAAAAATCAAAATTTCCAACAGAATGAAAATTCCATACATCCATACATTTCTGATTCAGGCCTATCAAAATGTTTCACCTCGGTAATGTTGAATTGTTTCATTTAGTCTAAAACATGTTTTGATATGGTCAAATGTTTCATTTCGACTTTCTTGTTTCAGTTAGTTTCATTTGGACTGTCATATTATATTAAAATATTTTAATGTTGCATAATATTGATATCCATTCTCTAATATATATTCAATTTAATAATTTCATATAGCATATCAAAATTATCTTACCTCAATGAAACGATAAAGCCAAAAGGACTCATTTAAACCGTTTCCTGTTGAAAATGTCATCGAAATTGGCACATTCCCAATTGCATGTTTCCATTCCAATTAAGCTGTTTTTTCCCCTCAATGGACAACTGTCCCTCCCCCCGCTTCTTTCCTCTTCAGTACAAAGCAATTGATTGCTCCTTCCATGTTTTCATTACTTGTAGTGGAGAGATGTTTAGAGCATACAGGCTGTAGCAGGACTCTGCTCCTAGCAAATGATACCGTTATAACAGTGGCAGCAGCAGGAGTAGGCTCTGTTGCCTCCAGTAAGCCCTAAGCAAGGTCAGGTGCAGATTTTAGGGTGACTTCTGGGCTGGCCTATAAGAGGCCTTTCCCCCCGCAGGTCTGGGGGAGCTATAGCACCCATGGTCAGAGCACTAGACTATGTTAATGCATGCCAAGTTACTTCCCTTAGGCTGATTTGTCCCATGCTTATTTCTAGTGAAATCCAAGGCCTGAAGTCAGTAAATACATCTCTCTCTCTGTTGGATTGCCTGCTACCGCTTTTCTCCTGGGCCTGTTTCCTCTTTTGTCACACAGCGGCTATGCACACTCAAACAGCAGGTCAGAGGCCTTAATGGACAATCATTTCATCATTTTTTTCCTCTGGTTTTATGAACTCTTTCCTATGTTCATGCTGATATCCCCACGGTGATGTCCTTTGTCAGGAAGCACATTAAATTGAGTGGCAACACTTGACACAGATCTTGTGGGTAATTGGCAATTAAGTAACACTTCTTGGCACCCAAAGAGAAACCGTATATTTCTAAATATGATTTAGACAACTTCAGAGATTTATGGGGAGAACAACAACAACAACAACAAAAAGGTAGAGGATCTTAGTAAACAACAGGTAGTCTTTTAAAGGACAATATTTTGGCAATACTGGATGGGAGATGGACAGAAGCAATGTTATCACACATATATGTGTTGTGTTTGTGAGAGTCAGGACAGAGAAGAGATTACAGTTCACCTGTAATATGGGAGACTATGCAATAACGACCTTAGTGTTGGGTGTGGCCTTGGGAATCATGACTAGCTGGGATTCAAGACACAGCCTCAGACAGTCCCCTTAATTCCAGGATAGTCCTTAGGTCAAGGCCAGTTTTATTATTATAAGATCAAACTGATCAAAAATAAGCTAGCAGTCTTTTTTTTGTTCAGTTGGTGATGTAGATTCAGTTGGTCTGTGCAAACTAGATATTATGATAGTCTTTGTCCTTCTCTGCTGGCTGGTCCACAGGAAAGAGGAGAAAATCTACTACAGCTACCATTTAAGACATTCTTGCTGATTTATGCCTTTAGCTCAGGTAATGGGGGTCAGACTTTTAGTACCTGAGGTCCCGGGCTCCAAACTCCTAGGTGGCCCTAATAGGGTTATTATATATGCCCCAATATTTTATTTTCAAACTATTTTAAGAACTATTAACCAATTTTTTTCTGTCTTGATCCCCTAATCCTGCAAACACTTCTATCCTTGGGTAAATGTACACCTACACCTCCAATACTACAAGCAGGTCTGGTCACCCCATCTCAAAAAAAGATATCGTAGAATTGGAAAAGGTACAGAGAAGGGCAACATATAAGGAGACTAAAAAAGACTGGGACTGTTCAGCTTAGAAAATAGATGACTAAAGAGGGCTCTGATAGAGGATAGAGGTTTACAAAGTCATGAACGGTGTGGAAGAAGTGAATTAGGAAGGGTTATTTACCCCTTCACACAACACAAGAACCAGGGGTCACCCAATGAAATTAACAGGCAGCAGGTTTAAACAAACCCAAGGAAATACTTCTTCTCATAACACACAGTCAACCTGGGAAAGTTGTTGCCAGGGGATGTTGTGAAGGCCAAAAGTATAACTGAGCTCTAAAAAGAACTAGATAAGTTCGTGGGGGACAGGTCCATCAATGGCCACTAGCCAAGTTGGTCAGGGATGCAACCCCATGCTCTGGGTGTCCCTAAACCTCAACTGCCAGAAGCTGCGAGTGGATGACAGGGGATGGATCTCTCAACAAGTGTCATAATCCATTCATTCCCTGTGAAGCATCTGGCACTGTCCACTGTCAGAAGGCAGGATGGCTAGGTGGACCATTGGTCTGACCCAACATGGCCATCCATAAGTTCTTTGCAAGAGAAGGCCCTTAGTTCGTCTTTCCTTCTCTAACAGGCCACTTACAGCCAACAAACAAGCCAACTTTGAAATTCCAACCTTCTAACATTTCTGAGTTGTACAGACCCAAACATACCATTTGGAACCTGCGGGATGAGTGTCCATTTGCTTGCTCCCTTACCCGAAAAACAGCTAACCCAAATTTTGTTCACATTTCCCAAAAGTTCACTTTGGGGCTTTGACTATGGGCCAACACCCTGATGCAGGAAAGCTCTTAAACTTGTGTTTGACTGTAAGCACCACCTTCAGCGTCGTTGACGTCTAGGGGATTTATACACGTGCTTCAATGCTTTGCTTATTTGGGACCCTCCATAAGGCGCACAGAGCTCTCATGGAGCTGAACAAGTGTTACACATCCATAAACCATGGCAGAATTTGGCCTTAAGAATGGACTATTTCAGCCTATGGAGAAGTAAAGAAGTATGAATCACTGACAAAACGAATGAGAAAGGGAGCTGGAATTCAGTCTTATCTGCAAGATTCACGACCATAAGAGATCCATCGATTGATCGATCCTGTTTAAAAGGGATGTTCCTTGGCCATAACCTGTGCCTTGACTACAACATTCAGTGGCATTGTTGCTACTACAATACAACAGGACTGCTAGCGAGCGATCCATCCATAGAAGCTTTGAAATGTTTTCCATATTTGTGCAAGGGCACTGATGTGGAACTGGAGGCAAGCCCATAGCTGCGAAGTTGTACCACTGAAAGGAGCTAAAAATTCTGGTGGCACTTTGCTCCATGTATATATTTTGTCCCATGTTGAGCCCTGCTATTTGTTACAATACCTGGGGCATGGCAATCTTCAAAAATATCCTAATTCTGCTCTTCAGTTAGGTTTGAGCCCCAACCATAATACTTGTGAAGGAAAGCAGCCGGCCAGTTACACCGGAGACTAGCTTAGTGCTGTTCTGGTTCTGATTGCCACTGGCTTGCTGAGGGAGCGTGGACAAGTCACTTCACCTTTCAATCTCCCCCATGTATAAAGTAGAGGAGCATGTCACTTATCACCCTTATAAAGCACGTGTAGATCTACAGATGCAAAGAGCTAGGGATTAATACTGGACACACACTACCCACTTGTCATTTTATTGGTCACTGGTCATTTTCCAAATTTGATACGCAAAAGAATCTTCCCTGGGAGAAAAAGCATTACACAGTAACATGGACCATCTATTCCAATATCCCCTCACCCACTGCGGCCAGTACCAGTACAGTTATAGTATACCTAGCTGGTATACAATTCTTTCCATCTTTAAATCTCAAAGCATTTTACAAAGAAGGCTTAATATGACTATCCCCGTTTTATAAATGGGAAACTGAGGCACGAGAAAGGAAGTAATTTGCTCCAGGTCACTCAGCAAACCAGTAGCACAGCTAGGACATGAACCCAGGACTCTTGAGTCTGAATCCAGTGCACTAGCCCCTTGACTACACCAATTTTCCCTTAGCATGTAGCATGTGTTGAGTGTCAGTGAACTGAATGTCATTCAAAGTCATTGGCTATCATATATCTGGTGGACAGAACCAATATGAAAAAAGCTGAATGAAATCTGCCATTGACATCAGATAAAAGCACAGGTGGGATATTACAAATTGTAATTCATAATTAAACAGCGCCCTGAGCATCACAGTTAATTAAAAGTTGAAAAAAAAATATCTGAAGTTTATTTCTTTTTTGAAAGCTTGCACAAGTTCTTTCTAACCATTAGAATGTCAATGTATATGGGACTCATTACGTTACAGACATTAGCCAAGATTTAAAAGGTTCTATATGAGGCACTGGGTGAAAAGGAAGGGTAAGGACTAGTTGCAATTTTTGGCTTTTATTATATGGCTTAAAAAACACTGAAACCCTGTATTTAAGGTAAATGTTTTTGTTGGAGGGAATATTAGGGGGGAAAAAAAGTAACTAACACCACTTTAACCATTAAAGAAGTAAATCACAATGACTAGGAACAGTGTGTTAATTAGCAAACTAATTTCCTTGTACTTGAAGTGCATAACAAGTTCTCAATGCCTTCAAAATGGCCTTGTATCAATTGCCTTTTATTCCTTGAATGTAATTGTTTCTGCGGCAATACTGGATTATGCTGTACACAGATTCTCTCCTTATAGGCTTTTAGTCATGTAGAAGTATTTATTTTCCTCTGTAGATGCCCTGCATTCAGACGATGTTTTTAGTTGGTATGCTTGTTAACACAGATGAGAAGTCTTAAAAGGCCAGATCCTCAATTGGCATCAACTATCCCCATTTCATTGACTTTAGTGGAGCTACACTGATATACACCAGCTGAGGAGCTGACACCAAACCTTCTTTATACATCACTTGAAAGAAAAAACACCCCACAACCCCCTTCCCATGCCCAATCACATGTCACCTCTAAGAACACTTTTAATTGTGTGACAGATTCGTGGTCTATCAGGCAGGATATTGCTCCATAGAGAAGGCAGAGAACAAAAAACATTTTTCAGTGCATCAGCCATCCAGAGCTGGGGACCTTCAACTCTGACTTAGTGCAGATCTACCTACACATTGTTGACAGAGAAAAAGAGGATTCAAAAGAACATCTGTACTACCTTCTTCTTGAACCTGGGGTAAGCACATTCCTTGAGCAGAGAAACAACACAACCCTCTTGTCATTTCCTCTCGATGCTGCCTCTTTCATAAAACATGTCTAGCTCCATCCTGCATGGTCTTGTAATTAGGGTGAGCAGATGTCCTGATTTTATAGGGACAGTCCCGATTTTTGTGTCTTTTTCTTATATAGACTCCTATTACCCCCACCCCCTGTCCCAATTTTTCACACTTGCTGTCTGGTCACCCTGCTTATAATGCACTAACTCCTACTTGGCCATCAGCTGTGCTCACTGTTTGACTGTGTGCATCAGAAAGAATTTTGGTGTTCGAGAGTTCACGGGAAGCCCATCTTTTCAGTCTACTATTTCACTACCATTTCTTGATTCAATGTTCCCATTTTTTGTATATAACATCATTAGTTATTGTTCTGCAAAATAGGGTTTTCTGTAGCTCGGGTATAAGAAAAGGCCCAAACCGGTGTATGAGGGATGGTTGTATCGGTAAGGTACTAGAATACATCATGCAAGGTCTATGTTCAAATTCTGGCTCTGACACAAAACTTGGGCACATCATGTAAACTCTGAGTCTCGATTCCTTCTTTGTAAAATAGGAATGATACGCCTTCATTTCAGCCACTATTTGTCTTTCTTATGTGTTTAGACTGGAAGTGTGTTTGGTGCAGGGACTCTCTCACTATGGGATTAGACGGCATCCAGCCCAAAGGGGCCCTGCTCTAGTTAGGGGCTTTCCAGGCTATGGCAATCCAAATAATTTATATGCATGATGTTTTATTGAAGATAGCTGGAGCCACAAAATACCTTAACATGTATCATTATGTATTTAGGAGTCTCTGAATTCTGTGTCACTTCACACCCAATGTCTATAGCAACACTGAGTGATTAGGGCACTTGGTGAGTACGATTGTGGAACCTGCGTGGTGCTAGGGCAGTTTAGGTGCCTACCTATTCGGATTTGGTGCTGGCTTTCGTGTTTAAACATCCTGTTGTCTTCTGTGTCATGTAAATGCGAAATACCTTTGGAGCAAGCAGAGATCAGGATCTCTGTCTTGAATAAAACAGAAGAGAATTGCACGTTCATTCTGATACTCAGTGTGAGTAAGAGTAACCTCTTACTCTGTGAGATGTTTCATTGACTTCAGTAGAGTGGAGTAAGATGCTACTAAACAGGTAAAGGGTCTCAGAATTTGATCCAATGTAAATAAAGCTGTCCAAATGCCTGGCATACGTTTCCATGTGCCACAAATGATCACTCTGATCCGTATAGCTTATTTTAACATTTCTACTCGTCTTCCCAGATGCCTGTTCTGATCATTCCAATCAATAACAATTTGGGGTGTGGGCTATTGAAACCTCTCTCTCCAACAGTATAATGAATTGGTCTTTCATCAGTCTACATATATGCCATTACATGTACTCTTCTGGTAAATTACAAACTGCACTTACCAATTCATATGCAGCCATGCCTTGCAGGATATCTGTCACATTATACCCTTTTTTCCCCCTTTTCATTAGTAATGCAAAACCGCCAGAAGAAATTTAACTTCATCATTAGTAGTTTTTATATCTTGGAAGATTAAATAAAGGGACTATATACCAGATTCGAGGAGCAGACAACTGCATTTATGCAAAAGCCTAAATAGCTTCTAATCCTCGGTCCTTTTTCTCCATTTTCCACTCTGTTTGTTTAAGTCGAAGAGGTAGAATAAGATCCTGATCTCAAAGGAAAGCCTAATACATTGGAGAAATTACTCAAGAACCATTTCTTCGTCTGTAAAGTTTGCACCGTAATACTGTCAAAGTCAGGGAGGCAGTAAGAAATATTTGAGGGCAGAGGAAAAGACGTAACTACCTGAGAGAAGCCTCATCTTACACATCTACCCTTTGGATGTACGTCCTAGGTTCTCCCTAAGCTTGCTTGCTTTGATTAACATGCTCAAAGATTTTCTGCATTCAGCTTTTCCTTATGATTAACATTTATAACATTAGCATCCAGAGGCCCCAGTTGAGATTAGGGCCTCCTAGTTTTAGGTACAGTCCAACCACATAGTAAGAGACAGTGCCTGCTCTGAAGAGTTTAGAGACTAAATAATACAAGAGGAAGAGTGGGAGAAAAGACGGATTATTATCCCCATTACACAGATGGAAAATTGAGGCAGAGAGACTAAGTGGTTTGCTCAAGTTCACACAGGAAGACTGTAGCAGAGCTGCAAACTGAATCTAGCTGTGTAATTGTTTACACAAACTGTGACACATCACAGTTCTTGGCTGAACATCCAAATGACTAGAGACTTAGATCACATAAATAAGGTAGAGACAACCTGATTTTTTCCTCCTTTTGCTCTGAATTACATAAAAAAATGAGATATACCTATCTCATAGAGCTGTAAGGGACCTCGAAAGGTCATTGAGTCCAGCCCCTTGCCTTCACTAGCAGTACCAAGTAATGATTTTTGCTCCAGATCCCTAAGATGCCCCCTCAAGGATTGAACTCACAACCCTGGGTTTAGCAGGCTAATGCTCAAACCACTGAGCTATCCCTCCTTCCCCAAAGCAATGCTGAGCGTAAGTCCAATTCCAAGACCCTGCAGTGTCTAAATAATTTGGTAGTAAACTGGGGTGACTAATTCACAAGTCATTTGTTCAACAAATGTCTCCTGCTTTTATATCCAGGGATTGCTGTGAGTTCCTCCAATGCACTGGGCTAGATGGACCATTGGTCTGACCCAGCATGGCCATTCCTAGGATCTCCAGCACACTGATGAGCCAGCACATTAGCACCCAGGAGATGTTGGCACTACAGCCTTTTAAGGCTCCCACACTTAACCAAGGGGTTGAAGTGGCAGCAATTTGCTTAACAGGTACCTAGGTCTGCCTGCTCACTTCCTGAGCACCTCACCCCATTCGCTTTACTCCCTCCCAGCTGCAGCTCTTGGCACGGACAGACAAGTACTGACACACTCACTCCTGGTGTCGTTTGAGAGTTACAGCTGTCTTTCAATGTTCTTTCAGCCCCTGCTGCGGTACGGAAGATGCACTGCTCTGAGCTCCATTCTACAGGAGAAGAACCTGCAGTAGGTTTTCAGCTTGGATTGCACTAGAAAAAACAGTGCCTGTTAAAGATTTGATGAAGCTGAGTGTGTCATGGGTATTCTACCACCAACTTGTCTAAAGAATTTGACCCTCCAGGAACCTAGTTGTTGTTCTGGTTTATTTCAGGAAACCAATACCTCCAGGGCTCCGTTCCCAGAGATGCATGGAGTGTCAGATGTCTCTAAAATTCAGAGATGTGGGATCTTTAAGATCCACTCATGAAAAGAAAGGAAAGAAGCAGAGATCATTTCCAAAGATGGGAGGAGACGGCCAGGGGAGAAAAAGCAAATTAAAATCAAAGCTAAACTAGTGCCATAGAGCACCGAGCAGCTCAAATCACCACCATTGTTGATCTTCAGTGCTAAAATAAGAAGGGCTTTGGTGAGCTGGGAGCAGCTATTCTAAATCCTTTCAAGTGTTAATCTGGGGCAGATTGAAAGAAAGATGAGGATTTTAAAATAGGTCTGCGACTTCTGCAGTCAATTTACTCTGCAGGAAGTCTTAAAGATACTTGGGAAATACTATAACCCTAAAAAAAGACCACTATTTCTAAGTGGCACCAGTTTTGGTCTCATCCTCTTTTGAGAGCAAATGGGATTGACAAGCATGTAACAGAACTGAGACAGAAAGTATGAGACTGTTTGAAAGCACCGAGAAGAGGATGCATAGCGGTAACATTACAGTCAGTGTGATTGACAACGGACTGAAAGAAAGGTGACTTCGGGAACCTGATTTGTACTAGCAAAAGGCAATTGACATCTGCAGGGCCGGAAAACCCCACCAAAAAGTCTGGCAAAACACTAAAAAAAAGCATTGCTTAGCCCCTTGTGCAGGCAGAGGCACCTGTGCACAGGTGGTGCAAAATGAAACCTATGGGAGTATTTTACACCCGCTTTGTACTCAGTTTATACAGGTGCGAACAGTGGCTATTGCCTTGCTCCTTGAGAGTCAGCCCCGGTAGCCCTTGGGGCAGCATGAGCAGGGTTCAGAGGAGGAGCATCTACATAAGGTCATGCAGGTTTTGTACCAATATAAATATTTTGGTTCAGGGGATGATGGTTTTTCACCAATATCTTGGTGCAAGCCTTAGTGTGGATGCAGTTATACTAGTGGAAAGGTGTCTTGGGGCACTATAGCTTCTTCTGAGGATTGGGCTGACATTTTCGGCTGGAACGGTTTTCCAGTGGAAAATACCAATTGGTTGAAGTGGACACGTTCCATGGGAATGTGTCGATTCTGACAAATCTTCAGTGGAAACTAGGCAGGGTCCTCGGGGTGCTGCTGGGGAGCCAGACTCCCGGTCTCCTGCCTTCTCACCAGTCTGGGCTCCCAGGATGTCGAGGCTCCTGTCTCCTCAGCATCAACTTCTCTGGCTCCAGGGCAGCTCATCCCATGGACTGCCTTGAAATCAGTGCTTCAATGGGTCCAGAGTCTCCAGCTTCAGGGCATCCCCCCCAGGCAGACTGTCTCAGAGCTGAGGCTCCCGACACCTCAACCCCTGACCTGGCAGTCTGCCACAACCTGGGGGAGTTCAGGGAGTCTTGGGGACATTTTACAATTCCTGGTCCACAGGACATGTCTCTCTTTTTTATTAAATTTCAGAATTTCTCATGGAACAGGAATTTCAGTTTCCAACCAGCATTACTTATATCACTTTGCAAACAAGAATAAATGGTACCAGTATAAGCACTTTATTCTGGAACACTGCGTCCCTGCCAAGGATTGGTAAAGCCCAGGCTCTAGGACCCAGCAAGGTGGGAGGGTCCCAGAGCTCAGGCTGAAGCGTGAGCCCAGAAGTCTACACAGCAATGAAACAGCTCCCTACGCCCAAGTCAACTGGCATGAGCCAGCCGCTGGCTTTTCTTTGCTGTGTAGACAAAGGCTTTGGGTAGAGCCTTTGAGCACATCAGATCCCTGATTGGCTGCCTTTATAGCCCCACTCCCTAAGCAGCCAGCCAGTGGTACAGGCGCCAGCAAGCAAAGCTGAAAACGGGAGTTTGCAAGGGGAGTTTGGGGCAGGGTGTGTGTGTGGTATTCTGGGTCTGTTTTGGTGTTTGTTTGTTTTCCTTGACAGGAGCTTAAGCGGGAAGGCTATGAAAGATAAAGAGGCAGCAGGGGTAGTGACCCAAGGAATGGAAGAGACAATGACGATGACTGGATGTGGTTGCTGCAGGATGTATATTATGATGGAGCAGGGAGCTGAAAAGAGCTTTGGTTGTATGAAGTGCTGCCTGGTAGAGCTGATGGAAGAGAGATCTGAGGTCTGGAGAGGCAGGTTGAATTTCAAAGGAGATTTGAGCAGATGTTGGAGAGACGGTGAATGGAGGCTGATGGGAAAACTCAAGACTCACAGATGGAAGCTGGATTGCTGGGTAGGAAAAGTGGCCAATGGAGGCATGTGACTATGAGAACCAGGCAGAAGAAAAGATCAGCTAATGAAGGAGAAACCGAGCTCAGGAACAGGCTTGCTGAGTTGGAAATTGAAAAAGGGGCCCAGCAGGCAGTCACAGAAGGTGGGAGGGCAAGGAAGAGGAGAAGAGCAGCTCGTCCTCAAAGAAGAGGGATACGACAATGGAGATAGCCAGAGTTCGGAGCCCCGGGAGGATAGAGGATAAGTCGCAGAAGATTGCAAGGAAGAACAAAAAGACAAAGGGACTTGCAGTTGGAAAGAACAGAAGGGGGAAGGCTGGAGAATCACACTAACCCCAGGAAGAGGCAGGTCTATGTGTCTTGGTTCTCCCTACTAAGAAGAATAGACAGGCCGGTCACCAGAGCTGATCCGGAGAACAGAAGGATGTGCTGTCTGCTGGGAGCTAAGCTACGGGATGCACACCTGAGGCTGAAGGAATCCACTGACTGTCCTTCACGTGGGAACAAATGAAACTGCAAGGTTCTCGTTGGAACACATAAGCAAACGATGGCTTGGACTAGCCATGTTGTGCATGTACCTCTGGGGTTCAGGAGGGTTTATACTCAGAATGGCTAGCCCGTGCTGCTAGCCGATGCCCACGCTAACCCGACTACATTGCTAGTTTTAGCGCGCTAGCTTGAGGACAGCAAACATGAGTAGGTCTGCACAAGCTGGAATCGCACCCCTAAGCTCATAGTGTAGACACAGCCTTTAGGTGTGAGACCACTGACACCAGAAAACTCTGATCTGTATAATAAATGCATTTCCTCATGTCAGACTGGGCTATGCTTATTACACACCAAGCAAATAGGAGCGTTCCTACAGTCAGACAGACACTGGGGCTGGGACTTGGGGAAATATGCTTTCCCAACACTTTGCTCCCTGAAGCAGAAAACTCTGCTGAAATGGGCTTCTGCTGACCTTGGCTATTGTGCTTGACCTCATGGCACAGTATCAGCCAGAACTATCCCAACAAAATAGCCTTTGGCTTGCAGCACACCACAAACAGCAAGCAGAAAATAGTTAGAAATTAATTCATGGCCACGAACAAAATGTGAGCATAGCAACTGCTGCTGGGTGAGTGAAGTGTGAACTGGCCCCAGCTGAGCCGATTGTAAAGGATTGTGTGGTTCAGATCAAACAGTTTAGACAGTATTAGATGTCACGGCATTGCCGAGCATGTTTCAATGATGCTGCTCATAATTTTCCATAGAAAATCGCTTTTTCCATACCAGGATCCCCTAGGCTCACCCTTCCATCGAGCGGGGACTCCCCTTCGATTTAGCAATATGAGAAGGTGAGGGTGGTCTGGACTGACCCTCCCCACAACACCTAGGTTGAGAATCCATGATATAGAACTAACAAGACTGTTATAATCTAATTTACCCAAATTTAAACCAATAGCAAAGTAGAGACCTTAGCGAGAAATCTATCTAGATTCTGCCTCAAACATAGTGATCAATAAATATGAAATAAATAAGACTTTATTATGCCACATACATCTGGACATAAGATGGAGAGAACCTATTAATTACCTCTAGCTTGATTCTTAATGGTAACCAATCCTTGTCTTCAGTGGAAGCCGTGCACACTCATAAATTCTGAAAATCAGGACATTATTATGACTTACTATTTTTTTTTTTAATTTAGCACACACAACAGTCTTGTGTTGTTCAAATCAGAGAAAGACGTGGTCACTGTCAGGGCCAGCTCCAGGGTTTTGGCCGCCCCAAGCAGCCAAAACAAACAAACAAAAAAGCCGGGATCGCAGGGAGGTCCTTCACTCCCAGGCGGAGTGAGGGACCGTCTGCCGAATTGCTGCCGAATACCTGGACCTGCTGCCCCTTTCCGGAGCGGCCGCCCCAAGCACTTGCTTGAGAAGCTGGTGCCTGGAGCCAGCCCTGTTCACTGTCCCAAGGAGTTAGAGGTAATGTGCCAGAAAGATACACTATGTAGATAAGAACTTGCAAGCACAGAGTGGGACCTCCACAAGTCCTTCGTTCAAGGTCATCTCCCTTTGCTTCAACATTATTTCTTAATTTTTCTTTATATTTAAGAGGCATTCTCATGCCACTTGTAGGAAAAACATCTCTCCCACTTAGGTTTTCCCCAAACTCTCTAAGAATGAACATCTCCCAATCTGGTTTGGATGTAATCTGGTGCATCAATTTATGTGGAGCTACCTGCAAGATTGCAGTATATCTGAAGTTATCAACTGACTAGCAAAATTACTTATCAACATTACAGTGGTTGTGGTTTGACAGGTATTCAAAGTGAAAGATCAATTTACATTTTCTGAAAAGAAACAATATGCAGTAGATTAGTTTCCAAATGGCTTTTAGTACAAGGAATGAAACTACTTACATCAGTGATTTTTGAAGATTACATTTGTTGTTGCTATCTTTTTCCTCCTTCCAGATGCAATTCCTATTTACCGAGGATTCTGAGCATTATATTAGAATAAGGAAGACTTGGAGGGCAATTTTAGAAAAATAGATATCCCAATCACTACCGTAATCCTTCTGTTGCTTTGAAAATGAAAAATAGAGCGTGTTGGAGAACTATTTATGGGAAAGATTAGTTTTATCATTAAATTGTTACTTTAGCATATGGTTAGAGATTGGCCATTATCTTAGAAAGCTCACAGAAGAGCAAAGTGCTTGGTGACTCCTACTGCAAAAGAGCCAATGACTAAAATACTTGTTTTCCTTCTTTGTATCATTTCTCATAGCTATTCACTGGTGACACCCAAGAAAAGCTAAAGAAACTATCTATAAAAAAGGCAAAAAAAGAGGGACAGGAGAGGATAAAACCAGATTGCATAGGTCTACTGATTCTTTGAGCAGAAGCATTCAGCATGTGTAGATCTGGATGAACGCTCAGGGGGGAAAATATTCATTGATAAGTTTGACAAAATCAGAATCGCGATCATAGAATATCAGGGTTGGAAGGGACCTCAGGAGGTCATCTAGTCCAACCCCCTGCTCAAAGCAGGACCAATCCCCAACTAAATCATCCCAGCCAGGGCTTTGTCAAGCCGGGCCTTAAAAACCTCTAAGGAAGGAGATTCCACCACCTCCCTAGGTAACGCATTGCTTCACCACCCTCCTAGTGAAATAGTGTTTCCTAATAGCCAACCTAGACCTCCCCCACTGCAACTTGAGACCATTGCTCCTTGTTCTGTCATCTGCCACCACTGAGAACAGCCGAGCTCCATCCTCTTTGGAACCCCCCTCAGGTAGTTGAAAGCAGCTATCAAATCCCCCCTCATTCTTCTCTTCTGCAGACTAAACAATCCCAGTTCCCTCAGCCTCTCCTCATAAGTCATGTGCTCCAGACCCCTAATCATTTTTGTTGCCCTCCGCTGGACTCTTTCCAATTTTTCCACATCCTTCTTGTAGTGTGGGGTTCAAAACTGGACACAGTACTCCAGATGAGGCCTCACCAATGTCGAATAAAGGGGAACGATCACGTGGAGCGATCCACGGTCAAGCCCTTTTTTGTTGACATCTTCGAGAGTGATCAGGCAACTGGGGTTTGTTCACATGAAAGTTTGGGGAGGAGCTATTATTACAAATATGATTATTCATGTGTAAAGAGAAAATTTCTTGTCTAAATATATGCCTATCACATAAAAGTAATACAAATCTCTGTTCAGAGAAAGTTAAGATTACAAGGCTATATGCTCAAACTTTTTGAAGTCCCAGGGCTAAAGTTGCCTGTGCAACCTTAATTTGGCCATTGTGTGTTATGATTCAGTCTTGCTCAACACCACGAGGGAAATCTGTGGCTGTGCTAGTGATAGAAGCCAGAGATCAGCCTAAGCACAAGAGAACATCATTTCCCTTCTTGTAAATCTCTGCCTCTTTCATTGTTCAGCTTGCGCACTGAATGAGCTAGGGGTCTTGGAGATAATGGACTGTTTGCTCATATGTTTTAAGACTGTATCATATAGTATATGCAGAAGAGGGCAGAATGAAGGTCCAATTCAAAGCCTTGCCCCTTGTGAAGAGTAGAGCCCACGAATGACATGCTGGACCCTCTGCTGTCAGAAATCGTCAACACGAGTTTCAGCATTGGACATATTGAATCACACAGTATTCTGTTCAGGGCTGAAAATGCCTGTGTGAATGATCTGGCTGTCTGGCTTCTAACCCTTCAGTTCTGAGGAAAGTGAGTGAGAAACTGGCAAGGAGTCATCTCCGGCAATGTCTAACCTCTCTCAACCTCCTAGGCCATTCTCATTCCAGCTTCAGATGAGGGTATTGCACAGCACTGGTCATCCTACTGGGTGACCCCCTCTGAGCTATGGAGAATAGACAACCCCCTGAGCTCACAGCAGCTGTTAGATGCATCTATGAAACTCAGTTCCAAAAGGTGCTAGAATGGTAACAGCTGTTACCACCTTCTGATCAAAATGTAGGCCTTATCCCTTCCGATTAGCCTTCCCAGCTATACCTGAGATGAGAAAAACCACTCCCTCTGCACCGACGTAAGAGAGTGGGGAGAACTCAATCTCCAGACTCTGTGCATGTGTTCATAATGTGGCTAGAACTCCGATACCATGGTAGTGGGCACATAATCAAAATGTAGACTGACACATTACTGCATGAATACTTTCTCATTCTGTTGTGCTCTCGCATATATTGATCTTCCTTCACTTCTGGGTTACCTACATTTTGCTCTGGGGTAACTTGGAAACCTCCCCATATAAAACTGGAGTAAGCCACATCGTGAATTTATATTGTTTATTCAGTAAGAATAATAATAAAGAATATAATAAAGTCACTTCTGCACTCAGAACCTTGCCTCTTCAAAAGATAACTAACTAGTCTTCATATATATGTTTATCTAGCCAAGCTGAGAGTGCATATTATTTTAGAAATTTCAGCATGGTGCCAGGAGAAAGCTGGGGTCAGCGTCGCTTTAAATATCTTGATCCAAACAGCATGACAGCAGGATTATATTGATCCCAAGATGCCAACATTTTATTTATAAAAATAAATTCCTCCAGAAAGCATCCCAAACTGGTGTCATGTTGTTGAGTGCTAATGTCTGCATTAGCAGTTATGTGCAGCTCTGCATATGTCCATCCATCTGTCTTATGGCTCCACATCTGAAGAAGGTTCTGTGCATCAGTTATTCTACTTTTAGACTGCATTTTAGCTGGTGTCAGGGAAGAGGAATAGACAGTAGTGATGTGCTGGGCTCAGAACACCCCTTCTTGTCCAAAGCAAGCCCCTTCCTGAAGATGTATTTGTTCTAGTGTGGATGTGGTACACCGAGAATGCATAAACTGAATTACTGCCAGCTTAACAAGCAGGTGCTTGGGGCGGCCAAGGGAGAGGGGCGGCACCTGCGGCAATTCGGGGGCGGCAGGTCCCTCACTCCCTCTAGGAGCGAAAGACCTGCCACTGAACTGCCACCACCGATCGCGGCTTTTTATTTTTTATTTTTTCCAATTGCCGTCGCTGATCGCGGCTTTTTTTTTTTTTTTTTTGCTTGGGGCGGCAGAAATGCTGGAGCCGGCTCTGATTACTGCTATTGTTTAGAGCCGGAAGCTCTGTTTATTTAATGGGAATAAGGACACGTTTTTCTGATATTGTGCAATCAGCTGCATAATTTAAACATGAGCCAGAGGTGAACATGGGGATTTTAAATAAAATCAAATAAACCTCAGCTAAATGGCTACAGAGATGTGGAATGCCTTTTCGCACTCGTGTATACTTCTTGTAGAAAGGGTGTTGGAGTTATGACTGTTCCAAGGGAAATACACACCAGAGTTGGTGAAATGCTGCAAAATGTGTTTGCTAAATATGCATTCAAATTACAAACTACAATTCAGTTCAGCTATGTTTGGATCCAAACATGTACTGGGGGTAAAATTTCACCTCTGTGGATTAAGCCAGCACAAGACCAATGTGCCACTGAAATACTAGTGGGACTTTGTGGTGCCCCTTTGAATAGGAAAGGGTGTCACCCACTTTACAAACATTCATAGGCTTTTCTTTACACTGTGTCTGCAGCACCCCCTGGCTTGAAGTGATTTACTTGAAGGGTTTGCAGTTTGGTTCAATGGCTCTCAGCACCCCCACCCCACTCATACAAATTGTTCCAGTGCCCCTGCACAGTACTGTTTGGAAGAGTCAGCTGATCTTTGCACAGATACCCATGTGTGGATGGGAACAAGATGCTCAAATACTACTGTGAGATGGGCTATTTACATGCCTGGACAGATGTATTCTTGATTGATATTGTTTATTCATTATTTACTGCTTTTCTGTTTAAGAAATTTCAGTCACCCAATCAGGGAGCAGAAATGCCACCATATATGGTGGATGACATGAATAGCAATCAGTGAATAACTGCACTCAACAATTCACAAAAAGCCCAGAGCCTGAAAATTGCTCACTGAAGCTACCCAGTGTAGCCAAGACCTGGCCTGCCATGAGTACTTACCACGTAGAGGGAGGCCTCATTTTTGGAAGCTAGAATTAGGGACATAAATGAATCATCAGGTTGAAAACGGGCTGCTTGTGCTAAATAAGATAAGTAAATAAGTCAGGAGGGTAAGAAGACAGAATGTCTGAGCCAACTCAGATAAGAGGGAGAACACCCAGGGAACTATTTACTATGAACTAGGTAACAAGGGACAAAATAAGTTAAGAATGGAGAGATGAGGTAAAGAGGAAGTCAAGGCATGGGCAGTGCATGGACAGCGCATGCTGCACAGGGATTGGTCCCTGCAAAGTAACCAAGCCAATCCAAAAATGTGTGAGGCAATGTATAGTAAATTCAATGAGATGTGTAATGTATATAAAGGGAGAAGATTTCTGTGTAACTTTGGAGCTGTGATGTACTCTGCATCCATCTCCCCCGCCTTTGAATCTGATCAACTCAGCATAGCACGGCTGTATGTCAAATAAAGATACCCGAGTGATGAATGCTGGAGTCAAACTGAGTTCTTGGGAAGCCGAGTGGAAAGAGGTCTCCGAGGGAATCCCAACAGCTACGTAGAGTGGCCATGTGTCTTTCTTTAAGTAGGACAGGCCTTCTTTTGACATATTTGTCCTTTGTCATCTTTGTGTATCAAAAAGGACGCTTAAATGTCCTCCTTTTGACACTTTTTTTGTGATTTGGCGGTCTCACCATCCCTTTCAGGAGCCTCCCTCATTTGCCCCAGGCTTCCAACCCAGCTGGGTCTATTGCGTTCTGTGTGGCTACCATACCCGAGCTCCCTGAGTTTGTTGGGCAGTGCCAATGGGAGCCATGACCATACTTGAGCTCCCTGCAAGGGCTGCAGGAGCTGGGAACTCCAACAGGGTCCACACACAAAAAATACTCCATGATGTGGTAACGCTCACAATCCCCACCCATTTGCCATAATGCCTTCTGGTTTTTCTCATGCTCCCATCATTCCATTAATCTTCCTCTTGCAACAAGGAACAGGAAGGCTTATTAAATGTAAAAATTGTGATTATCGCAGGAATCACCGTGCTAACAAGAGGTAGTTTCTCAGCCAGCTAGGAAGACGAAGAATGTAAATTCATTAAAAGTAGGAAAGGCGATAACTATGCATTTTGCAGTGACTGTAAGTGTGACACTGCCATTTCGATTCATGGTAAAGGTAATAAAATACGTCACATTGAGACTGCCAACCATAAGTGCAATAGGTGTTATTCAAAGTTTTTTCAAAAGTTCACGCACTACCCCTGACGACAGAAATATTGCAGCAGAACTCACAAAAAAAACCATGTCATGCTATTAAGTACCACCACTCTTATCGAAGGGTAGATTACACAGTAAAAGTTCAGTGATTCTAAACTTGCTAAACATGTAACCTGAGGAAAAAGTACATCAAACATACTTTGTGAAAGTGTGCTAGCCCCGTATTCTGTTTCTAAGCATACAAAGTACTGTGACAAAGTTCCTCCTCTATCTTGGTGGGTTCTGTGCTTATTGGCAGATTTTCTTGCCTCAGAGATTCACCATGTGGGTTGGGGAACAGCCCAGAGACCTTCCCCTCTGGAACAATCCACAGTCCAGGTCAGTTGGGAGGTTTGGGGGGAACCCAGGCCCGCCCTCTACTCCAGGTTCCAGCCCAGGGCCCTGTGGACTGCAGTTGTCTGTAGTGCCTCCTGTAACAGCTGCATGACAGCTACAACTCCCTGGGCTACTTCCCCATGGCCTCCTCCAAACACCTTCCTTATTCTCACCACAGGACCTTCCTCCTGGTGTCTGATAACGCTTGTGCTCCTCAGTCCTCCAGCAGCACACCCTCTCACTCTCACTCTCAGCTCCTTGCGCCTCTTGCTCCTCACACTCTCACATTACAAACTTAAGTGAGCTCCTTTTAAAACCCAGGTGCCCTGATTAGCCTGCCTTAATTGATTCTAGCAGCTTCTTAATTGGCTCCAGGTGTCCTAATTAGCCTGCCTGCCTTAACTGGTTCTAGCAGGTTCCTGATTACTCTAGTGCAGCCCCTGCTCTGGTCACTCAAGAAACAGAAAACTACTCATCCAGTGACCAGTATATTTGCCCTCTACCAGACTCCTGTACTCCACTGGTCTGAGTCTGTCACAGTACCTTAAAGAGAATGACATTTATTATTCAATAGCCAATGACACCTCTGACACCTCCAACAAAGGCTCCATTAAATGCTTCCCACTTGTTTTAAGGTATTTCCGTTGTGTTACAGGTGTTCAATATTGCTTGTTAGATTTGTACAGAAACTGTCAGGAAATTTCTCAAATAATTGCTACCAACATAGTCAATAGGATTGAGAAATTTGGACTAAAATTGTAAAATGTGTCAGCATACCCAGGATACAACATGAGTGTTAATTATTCTAAATTTAATGTTTCCCCCAAAAAAGAGAAACAGTGATTTTCTAGCTGCCAGTTGTTTTGCTCAAGTCATACACAACAGCGCAAGATTTGCTGTGACCAAACTAAATACGGATGTAGAAAACCTAGTTTTAAAAGTTTACAGCCATTTTAGCATTCAGTCATTGAGAGTTCAACAGCTTAAAGAATTTTGCAAATTTGCTAGGGTAGAATACAGTAAAATTCTACATCAGTCACATATTGGCTGTCACTTGCATCTGCTATTGACCATCTGGCAATGTGTTGGAAAGGGCTTACAAGTTACTTTCAATCTTTGGGGGAAGATGAATGCCCTAAAATAATATGGGATAGTTTTGGAGATGAAGGAAACAAGATTGAATTTGTAAATTGTATTATTTCTTCCTGAGCTGTGGTCTAAAAATATTCATAGATAGTACTGAAACTCTAGATTCAACCTCGTATACAGTAGTAACTTGATTGTTCAAATTGATGTCCTACCTAGACAAGAAACTAGAATGCAGAATAAATGACAAATGTCATGGTTACATTGTGAACTCCAAACTGAAGAAATTCAGTGAAAATGAACAAGAAAAGTGTGAAACGGATTTTCTATAAGCTCAAAAGTTTTTTATGAAACATGACCTTACTGAAAATAATGTGCACAAGGAACTTTCTTACCATTGGCAAAAGAGTATTCTTTTGAATAATTTACAGAAGCTGTTAAAATAAGCAAAAATGAGAAATGTATCAACATGGATGAGTTATATGAAGAATTTTGTACAATCAAAGAAGCAGGGCCGGCTCCAGGGTTTTGGCTGTCACAAGCAGCCAAACAAAAACAAAAAAAAACCCCAAAAAGCCGCGATTGCGATCTGCGGTGGCAATTTGGCGGGAGGTCCTTCGCTCCGAGCAGGAGTGAGGGACCGTCCGCCGAATTGCCGCTGAACAGCTGGACTTCCCGCCCCTCTCCGAAGTGGCCGCCCCAAGCACCTGCTTGGTAAGCTGGTGCCTGGAGCCGGCCCTGAAAGAAGTCATTTCATCCCCTGAATTTCAAGACTGCACACGTGTTGAAGAGAAATACCTCAAGATTTTCAAGATGACATAAGAAAATACAAATGGCCATACTGGGTTAGATCAATGGTCCATCTAGCCTAGTATCCTGTCTTCCAAAAGTGGCCAGGGCCAGATACTTCTGAGAGAATGAACAGAACAGGGCAATACATCAAATGATCCACCTCCTGACGTCAGGTGCCACCTTCTGGCAGTCTGTGGTTTAGGGACACCCAGAACAAGGTTTGCATCCTTGACTATCTTTGTTAAAAGCCATTGCTGGACCTATCGTCTAGGAACTTTTCTACTTCTACTTGAATCCACTTATACAAGGCAACCTCTCTCCTGATAAACTAGTTCTCCTGATTGGAAGCCAGTCTGTTTAGAGCTATTCCATTTCAATAAGGAGAACACTTTAAGTCGATGACCCTCATTGATTGTTCTTTTGCCATGAGCCTCTGGAAGTTCAGTCAAAAATGAAAACAATCAGCCAATAGAGAAGGCAGAGAGGATGCACACTCAAAATAGAATTTACAGTCTGACATAGACATATACAGAGTTCATAATCTCAAACAATTCCTAAATTGTACAGATTCTCCCAAATTGTCACATTTGGATAGAAATATAACAGTGTTAAAATGTAGGAAGAGGACAAAATCAACAACTATCTATAGAACAGATGTTATAATAAGGGATATACTGACTTTTATTAACACTTTTGCTACTAAACAAACGGACGCCAAACCATCTATCAGACTAAGATGGTCCTGTTCTTTTTTCCTCCATTTCAATTATACGAATATCCCATGACCCATGAAATAATGAAAAAGAAAACTCCCAAATGATATTTCATCATTCAACTGGAAAGCATCTAGTTAACACTGAAAAGGTGGGGAATTAATTGAATACATTTTACTCATAGGCACAGCATTGCTACAGAGGAGAGTGTGATGTGGTCTACTAACTAGACCCTTTGTAGACCCCTTCTGGAACCCCCATGGTTCCTTGACTTTAGCAAAGCTTTTGATACGGTCTCCCACGGCCGGCAAGTTAAAGAAGTATGGGCTGGATGAATGGACTATAAGGTGGATAGAAAGCTGGCTAGATCGTCAGGCTCAATGGGTAGTGATCAATGGCTCCATGTCTAGTTGGCAGCCGGTATCAAGCGGAGTGCCCCAAGGGTCCATCCTGGGGCCGGTTTTGTTCAATATCTTCATTAATAATCTGGAGGATGGCGTGTACTGCACCCTCAGCAAGTTTGCAGATGACACTAAACTGGGAGGAGTGGTAGATATGCTGGAGGGTAGGGATAGGATACAGAGGGACCTAGACATATTGGAGGATTGGGCCAAAAGAAATCTGATGGTATTCTACAAGGACAAGTGCAGAGTCCTGTGCTTAGGACGGAAGAATCCCATGCACTGCTACAGACTAGGGACCGAATGGCTAGGTAGCAGTTCTGCAGAAAAGGATCTAGGGGTTACAGTGGACGAGAAGCTGGATATGAGTCGACAGTGTGCCCTTGTTGCCAAGAAGGCTAACGGCATTTTGGGCTGTATAAGTAGAGGTATTGCCAGCAGATCGAGGGACGTGATCATTCCCCTCTATTCGGCATTGGTGAGGCCTTATCTGGAGTACTGTGTCCAGTTTTGGACCCCACACTACAAGAAGGATGTGGAAAAATTGGAAAGAATCCAGCATAAGGCAACAAAAATGATTAGGGGGCTGGAGCACATGACTTATGAGGAGAGGGCGAGGAAACTGGGCTTGTTTAGTCTGCAGAAGAGAAGAGTGAGGGGAGATTTGATAGCTGCTTTCAACTACCTGAAAGGGGGTTCCAAAGAGGATGGATCTAGACTGTTCTCAGTGGTACCAGATGACAGAACAAGGAGTAATGGTCTCAAGTTGCAGTGAGGGAGGTTTAGGCTGGATATTAGGAAAAAACTTTTTCACTAGGAGGGTGGTGAAGCACTGGAATGGGTTACCTAGCAAGGTGGTGGAATCTCCTTCCTTAAAGGTTTTTAAGGTCAGGCTTGACGAAGCCCTGGCTGGGATGATTTAGTTGGGGATTGGTTCTGCTATGAACAATGGGTTGGACTAGATGACCTCGTGAGGTCCCTTCCAACCCTGATATTCTATGATTCTATGATACTTTTGGCCTTCTCAACATCCTCTGGCAATGACTTCCACAGACTGACTGTGGGTTGTGTGAAGAAGTACTTCCTTATATTTGTTTTAAACCTTCTGCCTATTAATTTCATTGGGTGACCCCTGGTTCTTGAGTTATGCAAAGGGGTAAATAACACTTTTCTATTCACTTTCTTCACATCATTCATGATTTTATAGACCTCTATCATATGCCCCTTTAGTTATCTGTTTTCTAAGATGAACAGTTCCAGTCTGTTGATCTCTTCTCACATGGAACAGTTTCTTACCCTTAATCATTTTTTGTTGCACATCTCTGTACTATTCCAATTCTAATATATCCTTTTTTGAGTTAGAGTGACCAGAACTGCATGCAGTATTGAAGAGTAGGCTTATCATGGATTTATATAGTGGCATTATGATATTTCCTGTCTTATCATCTATCCCTTTCCTAATGGTTTCTAACATTGTTAGCTTTCTTGACTGCTGCTGCACATGGAGCAGATGTTTTCAGAGAACTACCCATTTTAACTCCAAGATCTCTTTCTTGAGTGGTAACAGCTCATTTAGACCCCAACATTTTGTATGTATTGTTGGGATTATGTTTTCCAGTGTTATTCTGCATTTATCAACAGTGAATTTCATCTGCAATTTTCTTGCCCAGTCACCCAGTTCTGTGAGATCCCATTGTCTCTCTTTGCAGATTGCTTTGGATATGACTATCTTGAGTAATTTTCTATCATCTGCACACTTTGCCACCTCACTGTTTACCTTTTTTTCCAGATCCTTTATGAATGCTGAACAGCACAGGTCCCAGTGCAGATCCTTGGGGGACACCACTATTTACCTCTCTCCAGTGTGAAAACTGACCTTTTATTCCTACCCTTTGTTTCTTATCTTTTAATCAATTACTGACCCATGAGAAGATCCCTCCTCTTAACCCAGTACTGCCCACTTTGCATAAGAGTCTTTGATGTGGGACTTGACAAAGGCTGACAGCCCAAGTACATGATATTCACTGGATCACCGTTGTACACATGCTTGTTGACACACTCAAAGAATTTTAATAGATTGGTGAGGCATGATTTCCCTTACAAAAGCCGTGTTGACCCTCCCCTAACATGTTGTATTCACTTATGTATCCAATAATTCTGTTCTTTACTATAGTGAACCAATGTGCATGGTACTGAAATTAGGTTTACTGACCTGTAATTGCCAGGATCACCTAGTTGGTTTTGCACTGTGGATTGATTGTTAATACTCAAAATTTGAGCTACATTCCTTGGCTGTGAAGATGGACCAGATAAGTCACATGTTTTTTCTTGCTTCACTGGATGTGCATACGAGTAGTGTTGGCTCAAATAGGCACCTGGGGAAGAGATGACTTATGGTTAAGGAACTAGAAGAAAGTCAGGAGATGTGGGTTCAAATACTGACCCTGCTAAAGATTTCCTGTGTGACTTAAGGCACCTTACTTAGTTTCTCTTGCTTTCTCCCGTTCCTATTGAAATCAATGGGAAAAATCCCCTTGACTTCAGCGACAGCATTGGGATCTCTGTAACATATAGTTCCCCTCCTTATAATGCGGATGATATTTTCTTTCTTCCACCCTTTGTTAAAATTGTAAGCTCTCAAGAGCAGTAACTTCCTCTTACTATGAGTTCGTATCTAGCACCAGGGGTCCCCAACCTTGGCTGGGACCTTTAGGGGTAAGTCTACCCATCATTTTGGAGTGAGACTCCCTGCTCAGTTTGAGAGACTCGGGATAATGGAGCTCATGTTAGTTCTCTAAATAGAATGGTGCTCTTTGAAGTTGCAGGGGAAGCCTAAGGAGGGAATGAGATTCAAATGGAATCTGGCTGGCTCACGAGGGAATGAGATTCAAAGCCCGAGCTCCAGCCAAGCCAGAACTTGGGGCTTGCATGGATTCTTCATTTGGAAGATGGAGTTGTGATGCTGGCACCAGCTCATGCCAAGGTCCCCATTTCTCAGTGGAACACTGAGAGATGCATAGCTGGAATCTGGCTGGCTCAAGAGGGAATGAGCTTCAAAGCCTGAGCTCCAGCCAAGCCAGAACTTCAAAGCACTCGCTACCCGACTATTTTTAGAGCGCTAGCGCGAGTCATTCTCACTTGAGTCTGTTGGGATGGTAGACTCGTCCATCGACAAAGTATTCTGGAGCCCTAGGACTACTGTAAAATTACTACTAATACAGGGAGAATTTAAAACGTAGTGTCCATGAATACTCAGGTATGTGTGTTCAAATTTGCTTTCCATGAACACTTTCGTCAGTGAAATTTCATCACTCAAATGTTTGTAGAAAGGAAACAAGTCCAAAATGAATGGCTACAAACGTTCAGACACATGGGTGTAACAGCTTTTTGGCATTATTTGGCCTGCTGTAATGAGAACAAACTGTTATTGGCACTGTTACTAAGCAACTACAGAGAGATGCTTAACCTTACATGGGTATCAGATGAGCCGTACATTGGGACAGGTAAAGAATGACTTCTACACTTAGAATAGCTCAAGAGAGCAAGAACACAATGCTTATTTTTCTTTTTAATTACTGCTTTTACTTGTGTTCCCGCTAATTATTTTTTCTCCACGACAGAGACCTGCTTTGCTTAATGTCTAGAATCAAATGCAATATTATGCTTTCACATATTGGTTATTATCTTTCATAACCTAAAAAAAACCCCATTAGACTGCAGTAGTTACATTTCCAGTTTTGAATTTTTCTATCAGTTTGAGAGAGATTTCTTATACAGAAAATGGGACATATCAGCAAACTGAGTATTATGTTGGTAGCCCATAGAGTCCCAGCTAAGATTGCGATGGTGTTTAGCACAGCAGCACCCCAATACATAGTAAGAGGCAGTTGTAATTTGAACACCTTATGGGTGGCAAATGGTCTTTCAAATTTCCATTCTGCAGAGTGACAAAATTGAGAGCTTTTGATATTTTTTCATGAAAAACCAGACCGAGACCTCAAAATAGCCAATGGCCTGGTGACTGTGACAGTCTCTTGGGAGATCCTTGTTTAACATCTTGCTCTGCCTCACATTTGAACACAGGCTTTCAACACTGGAACATCATGCCTTAAGCACCAGGCCACAGGCTATTCTGAAGGGAGGGAATCTCTTCTGTTGGAGATGTTCCACTTTTATATAAAGAATTAAATATTAATTGGAAGAGGGCCTGGAACCTGGGTCTCCCCCAGGCCATTGGATAAGGCCTTTACCTTGTAGGTGGAAAATATGGATTAAATACCCTGCTTCAGTTACTATTTAATTATTTACACAAAGAAGAGGTTTAGAAACTTCACAGTCAAAAGGATTTGTACCTGTGTAACTTGAGAATGAAATCAGTAGGCTGAATTCTAAGTTTTGAAAACCAATGTCAGGTAACCTTTTAATCCGCTAACGAAGTCCAGTGCTATTGCATCTCTGGGTATTGGGTCTAAAAGTAAGACACCAAAATAATAAATAGCGTTGGATGCATAACTAGAGATCCCTCTTATCTTAATTTGGAGATGCTGTTGGATAAAATTTTAGATTGGACATTATAAATGCCATGCACTCGATGATTAAACTCAGTTTGAAAATTCCCCCATCCCACTGCTCCTGCCTCACAACCCCTTCCTACGCAGTCTCCACTGTGCTCTGTTGGGTTTGGGGCTTGCATGGATTCTTCATTTGGAAGATAGAGTTGTGATGCTGGCACCAGCTCATGCCAAGGTCCCCATTTCTCAGTGGAACACTGAGAGATGCATAGCTGGAATCTGGCTGGCTCACGTGTGGGTTAATATTGATAGAATGGGAATTAGAATGATAAGAAACAGTGTCATGTTGAATGCTTGAGTTATTGCCTGAACTAAGCTCTCTTGTAATATCTGTGTTCCATAATGTAATGTAATACCTGAGTGGCTGTAGTGTGGGCCTCTGTGACTACTATGAATGGCAGACAGGGGAGGGACATTAATTAGTGTGAAGAGCTGCTCTTCTACAGAAATTGTTATGGCCCTCCTGAAAGAGGACACCCACTGATACCAGACGGGTTCTGGTTGGATCTTACAACTGGAAACTCCCTAGATCTGGATTGAGAAACCATCAGCAAAAGGACGCAAGACTCTTATTGTTCTGCTCTCCTCCCACTGGAGTCATGTAAGTGGACTCCTCCCATGAGCTGAGTTTGTAACTCAGAGCACATGGCAAGAGGGGGATAAAAAGCTTAAACAAAAGGAATATTTCTATGCTGTTTGTATGTGGAGGGGAAAAGGTGCAGGATGTTTTGAGGCATTAAGAAATTCCCAGATGCTTAGCCTGGGCTAGCCATACAGGTCAAATAGAGTTTGCTGATTATAGAATCCCATACTGTCTTTAGAAACCTATGACTGAAACTCACATATGCATCTATTTGCTTTCCTTAACCTTGTTAATAACTCTCTAATCTCATTTGCCTATTAATTAAGTCTTCACGTAAGTTTACTGTAGGATTGGAAACATGCCTTATGTTTAGTGTGAAACCTAAAGCACAACTGACCTGGGGTAAGTGACTGGTCCTTTGGGATCAGGAGTAACCCGAACATTGCTCTGTCTTGGGGTAAGGAGCCATTTTTCAGAGGTACGCTCACCGGGGTGGCAAGGTAGACTGGAGTAACCAAGGAGACTCTCTGTGACTACATGCTTAGGCTGCTAAAGTGCCTGAGAAGTTTGCACTTGGTCCAGCTGATTAGAGAAATCTAAGTTTAGAACTCATGAGCAATAAGGGGTTTGTGCCCTGGTTTTCAACAGTCTGCCCTGAGGTTGGTACTCATGTTCTTGCATCACCATCGGAAGCGTTACAGGAGTCATGATGGGCATTGTTTTCAGAAGCACCCAACGGCTGAGTTAGGCACTTAGCTCCCATTAATCTCAATGGGAGTCAACACTACATTATTTTTAAAGTCAGGAATAAGATCAAGTATTCAATGAATTATTAGATAATTCTGAAGTCAATGTTAAATTAGCAGCTCTGGATGGCACACAGAACTGGGCGAATGATACTTTTATTCTATTTTCAGAATTGGGCAATGCCTCAGATGCCCCCAGTGGCAGGTACACTGTTGCTATTGTGGTCAGACATACTGGGGATTCAACAGGGAGTAAAATCTTGTCATTCCTCTTGTATTCCCATCTTTTGATTATCTGGAGACCCCTTACAGGGGGAGAGATAGCTCAGTGGTTTCAACATTGGTCTGCTAAAGCCTAGGTTGTGAGTTCAATCCTTGAGGGGGCCACTTAGGGATCTGGGGCAAAATCAATACTTGGTCCTGCTAGTGAAGGCAGGGGGCTGGACTGGATGACTTTTCAAGGTCCCTTCTAGCTCTAGGAGATAGGATATCTCCTTTAAAAAAAATCAGCACAACACTCAGACATAAAAATGGACAGAGGGAATCTAGATACTTTTATGTACAACCTCTAAGCTAGTGTAAGGCACATGTTTAAACTTTCTGCTAGCTACTCACATACAGTGCTGTCTTTCCCATCTGTTCTGGAATCTTCTGGTCCCAAAATTGTGGGTGCAATTCTGATGTCACACGTGTGTGAATCAGGAATAACACCATAGCATTCCATAGAGTTACACCTATCTAAATAAAATCACAAGCAGCCTCATAGTCTAATAAGGCTTGTATATAGAACTGTGAAAATAATGGATTTTTTGGTTCATTGGCAAGTCCAAAATTTTTTTTTAACTTTCAGACCGAACTGAAAAGCAATTAAAAAAAAAATCAGTGAATCAAAAAGGAAAAGGAAAAAAAAAAGTTTTGAGTTGAACAAAATATTCTGTTTGACCTGATGTGAAAAGTTTCATTTAGATTCTGAGCATATTTAAAGGGTTGTGGTTTTTCTTAAAAATAAAATTAAAGGAAATTTCAAAGTGGAAAGCTATTTGGACTCAAACACAAACATTTTGTTTAGAAAATGCCAAAATGAAACATTTCCTTTCTTTCAGATTTATTTTCTAAATGAACAATTCCGCAAAACCAACATGGATTCACAAAATATTTGCAGGTCACAAAATCTGCATTTTTTTGAAGAAAAGAAAAAAAAAAGTTTTGACCTAGAAATTTCACCTAGCTCTAGTTGTCCACATTGGGAAACTGCAAACATTAACACATGCAATATTAAACCCTGAGAATGGGATTTTCACAGATACTGTGTTTTAAAACCCATGGCAGCGAGTCTCAGAGCCCAGGTCTATAGACTCGGACTCACGCTAAGGCATTAAAACTAGCAGTGTACATGCTGGAGGTCAGGCTCTGAAGCCCACCTCTCCTCCCTGGACTTCAGACCCTGAGCTTCAGCTCAAGCCCAAACATCTACACAGCTGTGTTCAATGCTGTTGTCTGAGCCCGAGTCTGTAGACCCAGGCTCTGAAACTTGCTGCCGTGGGTTTTAAATCATAGCTATACCATTAGGGACCTCTGAAAGCCTCCATCTCCATGTAGATGTTTAATATGTCAGTCCTCATCGACACTGAGAGCTATCATATTTAAAACGGTCAATTAATAAGTTTTCTAACATGATCTAATTTTCCAGTGTCAAAAATCCCTCAATAGACAGCCTTTTTGTTCTGTGTTTGTACAACGCATAGCACAACGGCGTCTTTCTTCATGATTAGGGCCCCTAGACTCTACAGTAACACTGCTACCACTAATAGTGAACAATAATCACAGTTTAAAGCACCCCTGTCTCCTGAGCTCTGCTGAGATATACCTTGAAGCTTCATACAGGCCACAATCCAGATGTTAGATCTTTTTTCTTCTAGTAAAAGAATTCCATGCCAGTCCCAGATAGAATGTAGCCCAACATGCGAAAGTTATTTGTCTTTTTTTGACAATTCACAAAGAACAAATGCACTACCGAACACCGACTCCATGAACAATAAAACAAACACTCTCAACTACTTGCCAGCCCATCAATCTTTTTTAAATCGTGTAATCAGACTTCAAAGTGTTCACTGGGTTTGATTGTTTTGGGGAGGAGAAAATAATTTGTGGGCCAAACGAACCAAGCTGTTGAACTTTTGCAATTGTGCATTACTTGGTTTTGCTTCCTAGAGCATTCATGTTTCATCATTTACCTGTCATTTGCTTTAGATTACATAGTTTATGGTTATCTAGATTGCACAGCTAAATTCTTAAGTTTAACTGCACAGGCTTTCAGCTTGTAAAAACAACCACCTGCTATTTGTAAAAGCCGCAATGAATAGTTTATGCAAGAATTCAGGGCTCTGTGATAGTAGGAAAAATTCACACCTAAGCTATCAAAGAAAAAAACACATTTTTAACACAACCCAGCAGGCAGTTTGCTGGAAAGGAAAGGTATCATTGTTTGATTTAACTACATGAATGATAAACAGTATTTAGAGATGGAAAGTGTATGGGACTTAACACCAGAGGTCGTGCAAGAGCAGGCAGGATGGACATGGCTGACAAAGCCTTGTTCCTACCCTAGGTGACATCTGACAGCATGGGAAGAAATCAGATTCACCTTCAGATGGCATCTATGATATCAGGGACTCAGATAGGTGACTGTATGGGAGGTACATCTGCTCTTGCTTCGCTTGTGTTGTCAATGCTGTTATAAATGAATGACCTAATTAGAACCAGGGGAATTTACAGGCGGATACAAAAATGTAGTTGCTATGGCTACCAGGTGTTCCATCTCAGTAGGGAAATGTCACTAATATAATCCTAGCCCAAGGGCAAACATATGAGGTAAATGATGAACAATCCTCTGCTCTAGTAGAAAAATTATTACACATTGTTTGTGTGGTTCGCTCTGGACACCAACAATTCCCATTGTAATTCTCTTTCTGTCTCTCAACGTTTCTTCCAAAAAACTATCATCTGTTAGATTATAAGGTGATCTTCTGTAGCCACCCTGGTTTATGAGGCAGCATTTGCAGAAAATGAAATTTCATCCAACAGGAACCAAATAAAAAAAATTGGCATGCCCCTTACCACCCCTGTCCTTTATAAATATGGGGTTAGATTCTAACTCAGACTATCTGCCCTCTAAACTCTAGCTCTTACATAGTTCTTCACATCACCAGAGCTTAAACTGCTTTAAAAAGGAGTTTCACTATCTCCATTTTACAGATGGAGAAACTGAGTAAATGAAGGTGAAGTAACTTGCTGAGGGTCATCCAGCAGGCCAAAGGCAGAGCTGGAAACAGAATCCAGGTCTCCTGAATCCTAGCCCAGTGCCCTATCCCCTGGGATACATGGCCTCCCAGAAGCAATGAGTATAGAGATTTTCTGACACCCCTGCACAGGCTACCCAGACCTTGGGTCTCCAGGAATCTAGGAGTAAGGGGTTGCTATATATCTGCTTACTTCTGGAGTAAGAGGGTGGGAAGGGAGAAGGAGTTTTAACATACCCACACACACTTCTGGTCTGCACCACTGAGCTAAGCATGGTATGTGTCAATTTATTGCTGGTATAGACCAAGAGCAGATGATTGCCACCGGATCTATGGGCCAGTGATGCTGAAGCTCCTGAACTGTCTCTTGCTAACTTCCATATATTAGAGAGAAAGAAAGACAGACAGACGGTTAGATTCATCCTTGCTGCCATTCCACTGAACTCAACATGACCATGACCTGATATTTTTCACTGCTGGGTAATCATCTAGGCCCAGATTTCAAGACTTAGGTGGCTAAAGGCTTTTAAAAATCTGGGCTCTAGCCCTTTAAAAGAGATCTAGGGTAGGACAGGAAATCAGGGCAGTTGCTGAGAAGGAGGAGCTGACGCAAGCCACTATAAACAGGACATACCTTGAGCTGACCTCTGATTTCAGAGTAGATATACAAGGGAATTAGGATGCCTGGAACATACTAATCACATTTCATCTCCTACCCAACTGGAGGTTAAACTGTAAGTGTAACTGGAGGTTAAACTGTAAGTGTATGCTTTAAAGTTACCAGAAAGGGAAATAGAAGGTTTCCCAACTAGGCCGAGCAAGAACAGTAAAATTCAAGCCTGACCGATAGGGCCTGTCACAGGGGGCCCTGCGTGTCGAGCGGGGCTGCCCTCATTGGCCCAGTGCGGGGCTGGTACACCCCATCGCACAATCAGTGGGACTCCCTGTGGGATCGAGCAGTTGCAGTAAGGAGGGCTCACAACCCCTGCCAGGGCCAGGCAAACAATCAGTCCACAGCCCCTGGGCAGGGGAGAGCAAACAAGCAGAAGCCACAACTAGAGGCAAGTGTGTGTGTGTTGGGGGGGGCGGTTGGGGGCTCAGCATCCCAGTCCGGCTCTGCAGGCAGCTAGTTGTCTGCAGTGTAGTCTTGGTCCACAGGTCCCACCTCTTGGAGACACACAGGTGCCGCCACAGGAGCCCGCAGTACACATTGTTCCTACCTCCTTTTATCTGTCCTTCCACCCAGAGCTTGCACAGCAGGGACGAGGGGGCATGTTCTCCTGGGCCCACAGGGACTGGTCAGGCCCCGTTGGCCCAGTGCGGAGTTGATACGACCCATGACAGGGCCAGCCTCTCAGCTGGGGTAAGTCAGGATAGCCACCCTCACTTCAGGGGAGCTCTGTTGATTTACAGCAGCAGTGGAGAATTTGAGAGAGGTCTGTACTGCCACTCTCTCAGGGCACGCTACCACCGGCTCTTGTTCAGAGGCTCACTACGGGCCGGGTAAAAGAGACCAAGCTCAACTTGGCCATCCTGAATGGTCTCAGTGTTAGATGAAGGTTTTGTTTCCTGAGCAACAAGCTTCCACAAGAACACCCACTATGTTACAACCTACCCTGCTAGCTGCAGTAGGCGCAGACGCTCAGAAACTTCGGACACAATGATGGGGCTTCTGAGTTAGGGCTGTTCTTAAAATGTGACAAAGGTGGCTAAAAAGTCACCCCAAATTTACCGTGCCTCCTTCCCACCGCTTCCACCAGCCCCTTTCCCCACTTGCTTCTTTCCATTTCTTAAAGCACTTATCTGGACAACTTAAAGCAACTCAATTCAGGTGTCTAAGCTAGAGAGTTATTGCAATAAAGAGAAATGATGCTTCTCTTTGTAGTTTCACTGTAGGAGCATTCTTGCTCTTTAGGAGTGCACTATCAGGTGAGTAATACACATAGTGCCATGGCTTATTGCTACAATAGCAGCAGCTAGCAGCTAGTTAATCTAATTCTCTAGGCACTTAATTCTCAGGAGGGAATTTTTGCCACTTGTTTTTTTTTTGACTCACAGGAGATAGCATCTATTAATTCTGTGCAAGCTTATGTGGGATGCATAATTCACTCAGAGTTCGGCACTATTTTGTTCTGTTCGCAGACTATTTGCAAATAGATGGCGTGGATTTTTCCATGAACTCATTTCTCAGTTGAAACAGTTTGGCAGAAATCATGTGCGAGCATATTTCTGCATCTTCATCGATTCCAAGGCCAGAAGGGACCACTGTGATCATTTAGTCCAATCTCCTGTATAGCTCAGGCCAGAGACCTGCCCCAAAATAATAGAGCAGAGCTTTGAGGGGAAAAAAATCCAATCTTGATTTAAAAATTGTCAGTGATGGATAATCCACCATGACCTTTGGTGACTTGTTCCATTGGCTAATTACTCTCAATGTTAATGATAGGCACTTTATTTCCAGTCTGAATTTGCATAGCTTCAACTGCTAGCCGTTGGATCGTGTTAGACCTTTTGCTGCTAGATTGAAATTAAAAGAGCTGTCAATGGATATGTGCCACAGTTGGGGACGTGGTATCGGGCAAGATGAAATCTTTAAATCAATATTTGAGGACTTCAATAACCCAGCCAGAGGTTAGGGGTGTATTTCAGGAGTGGGTGGGTGAGATTCTGAGGCCTGCGATGTGCAGGAAATCAGACTAGATGATCACAATGGTCCCTTCTGTCCATAAAGTCTATGAGTCTATTAGGTGAGGCATTACAGTGCCTGCAATCTAAGGTACTTATTTGGCCCTGTGATGGGATGTATAAACCCCACACTGGTTACCCACAGGTTAACAGGAGCCTGGCCTCAGTTAGGTCACAGGGCAGCACCTGAAGAAGTGTTAAGCATAATTGGTGTTCGAACCAGCTGGGGAGGAGCTGGGTCTTCATAAATGAAAGAGAACAGAGCAGAGGAATGAAAACCAAGGGAAAGGTAGCTGGGTGTCTCCTCTCTTGGGCTAAGATAAGTCTGAAGCCAGAACCAAGGGGCTGGAGCCAGGGAGGCTTGTGGCAATGGAGTGTGGGGCCAGAGGCAGGTTGTTCTGAACCCAGAAGGAGCTGGAGGAAGTAAAGCCTCAGGGCATAGGCACAGGAGCCTAGGGACTGCAGGGAGAGGGGAAAGAACCTGCAGTCACTGTCTGGGTGCCAGAGAGTGGAGATATGTGGAAGACACAAGATTGGAGCAAGCTCCCATTGTTGACCCTTCTACGAGGGCAGAAACTGGACCTCTGGGGAGAAGCCCTGAGAGGTGTTGCTCATTACAAAGAGCCCCGGAAGGGGCTGAGGAGAAAGGCCCAAGCAAACACTAGTGGCAGGAAGTAGTTCAGGGAGGCAGAGGTGAGGTGTCTGACAGAGCAGACTTAGCTGCTTGTCCTCGAGTCCCTGGGATGGAACCCAGTGTGAGTTCCCCTACCAGTCACTGGGAAGGTGGCATGAAGCCCCCTGGCATTAGGAGATATGGACAATAGCAGTCGCTAGATACCATGCCCAGTGGATCCAGTGTCAGGGGCTGGAGACCTGGCACGAGGTCTTGGAATTATGTTTTGTTGGACTTGGTTACCCTATAAAAGATGCGGAACTAAAATATGATCTGGCTGGAGGACCAAGTGGTGAGAAGAGGTGACCACCACAGGAGCAGAGTGACTGCGGGCAGAGGACACTGGATGAGGAGAGCCTGCTATGTCCAGCCACAAGGGAGCATGCTAGCAGAGAGTTAGCCCTTCTGCAGGTCCCAATTACCCTACTATGGGGGTGCCTCCCAACTCTTACTATATTTGTCTTCAACACCCCACATTTTCCACAGCTCTGACGGCTCTGTCCTGCCCATTCAGGAGGGTCTGATCTGTGAATCCTTTACTCATGAGTGAGCAGTTACTCATACGAGCAATCCCATTGAAGTGACTGAGATTACTCACTTTGAGTAAGTGCACACATTAGGGAAAATACCTTTCCCATCACAGACTTGCAGACTCCAGCTTTGTACAACACCTCTGAGCTTCGTCCCCTAGTGCTCCAGCATTGCTTGGTGAAAGAGACTGTGGAGAGGGTGCAGAACCTGAGGAGACTTTGACCACTAACTTTTTAACACGTGCCTTTTTAACCGGTGCCTTTATGTTGCACGTGTAAATTACAGAAGTGACACTAGCATGTGCACTCCCAGTCTTGAACAGCATATGGCACTAACTAGAAAAGAAAGTAACACTTAAAAGAGAAAGCAAAGAAAAGAGGTGCTGGAATGGAGAATTGGGGAGTGAAATTTTGCCAGTTTCCTGAGAACCAGGATTTTCAGCTAGTTACTCTCCTTGTGAGATAGTTGCCATGGGGCATATAGAGAAGGAAAAGGGAATATTGCTGAGTTTATTGTATCTTGGGTGACATTAGCAAGCTTTTCACCACTGGGTCATCTGAATACTCGTGCAACTGAGTTATCATCATTCAGGTGCCTATTTACCTGTCCACATATCACCCGAGACCAATTGCACTTATAAAACACCGTTCACAAAGACAGTTGCAGGCTGCTGTATGCTTGACTAGACAGCCTTGGGGGCCTGGGTAACCAAATCACACTAGGGGCCTAAAGACCTTTGAGGATCTGGACCAAAATCCACAAAGGGGCGTAGGAATTACAACATTTAACTTAGGTGCCTGACTATGTATTGGAACCCTTAGCCACCCACCCCAGGATACAGTGGTGGTTAGAGCACTTACCTGGGAGGTGGGAGACTCAAGTGGAAGTCCCCACTGTAAATCGAGTAAAGTGGGGATTTGAAAGCAGGTCTCCTCCGTGGATGCACTAACCACTGGGCTGTTGGGAATTCCAGGTGATGGGTAGGTGCCTGCCCCAGCCAGCCCCCACAACTTCCATTCTGCTCTTCTTCAGCTGCCTGGCGCAGGTTATGTGAGCGCTGAGAATGCCTACCGGGTGGGACGCCACCAGCGAGATAGGCAGGGGAACTCCTAGCTCGTGAATGCTGCTGTGATTGAGGCACGATGGAGGGTGATGAGCAGCGCAGTGGCATCAGGACTTAAGAGGCTCTGTGCATACCCACTGGCAGAAATTTAGGCACCTACAGGGTTATGCAGCTGAAGCACACCTCCTGAGAGCTGGGAGACCCCTGGTCAAATCTTTCCCCGCTCTGTCAGAGAGGGGAGGTGAACCTAGGTCTCCTGTTAACAAGGGGAGTGGGATATAAGTTATAAATGGGGCTGAGCACCACTCCCTCCTCCAACAGTTTTGAGTGTCGCAAGGCAAGGACTCATTCTGGCCAGGAACAGCTAAGGAGCCTAAGATACCTGACTCAGGTGGTTGCTTTCCATTCGTGGACCGTTAAGTGGAACGAGGCGCTTCCTGCAGCCTGGATTTGGCGCCTATCTCAGAGAGGAGCAGGGCTTAGCACACACGTTTATGGTCAGCATTTCCCATTGGCTAGCTTAGGTCACTTCCCACCCAGCGTGCTAGCTTTTGTGGATGGCATTCGAAGGTGCATCTCTCCCCATTCATGGTACAGGAGCATAGGCACCAAACTTGGCTTTGTGGATCAAGGTATTGTCCATGTGACTGTCTAGGTGCCTAAAAGTTAGTCACTGTGACATTCAGCATTGCAATGCTAAGTCCTTTTGTGGATCCTAAGTGTCCCAATCCCTTGGGAGATCTGGGCCTCAGGAGAAATGGCCAGATTTTCAAGAGGGTTCAGCAGCACTCCCATTGACGACCATAGAGAGAGTCCCCACCTTCCCGCCCTCACTGAGAACAATGGGAACTGTTCAGAGCCGAGCTCTTTGGAAAATCTGGCCCCTAGTATTTAAAGTTACAGCAAATCTGCTAAATTTTGGGAGATCAGGTTATTTCTTGGAATAAAGCCATTGATACATTACCCTTGACCCATCATTTTATAGTCTCTCTGGGATTGAAAGGGTCAAAGATGTTCAAATCCCATACTGTTACCACAATACCACCCTTTCCTCCCCTCCCCTCCAAACAAGAAGAATACAGCTTACAGCTGTTTTCATTTGTCTGGTATGTGCCTTGCTAATTGAGTGATATCGTTCCACTGGTTGAATTCTGTATTGAACAGGTGGTGTGAGCCAATTCTTGATGCTTTGGGGCATTACAGAAGCTCAGATGCCAGACATTGGGTGAGCTATGAAAATGCTTTTATGTCGAGAGTGGTTATTTATCTTTGCCACATCTTTAATGCCACCACAGTCCAGGAGCATCCAACTCTTGTGTGGTCTATCAACCTTGAAATAGGACTGTGGCTTAGACTCTAGGGCTAACAAAAGCAATTTCCTCCAAATCGTTTCTGCAGGCTTGGCTCTTACAGATTTTTTTTAAAGTGCAATTTCCCCCTTCAATTTGGACATTGTCATTTCCCTTGGCTAGTGTGCATCTAAAACTTGAACCCCCCTTGGTGTACTGTAAAAAACACCCCATTCATTAAGCCTAAATGAGAGGACTTGAGTGTTAAAATACTGTAATAAATGTTGATGACCAGTGTGATTGTTTGAAATCAGCAAAGCAGAATATTAGATGTGCCAAGTTGCTTTAACAGGGAATGAATATTGATAAGCAAGCAGGCTAAGATTTTGAAAAATAAATGTTTCATTAGGCTCCTAAATCCTTAAGGCACAAAATAAATAACCCAGGCCCATATCCTCAAATGTATTTAGGTTCCTAACCTCCATTACATCAATGGTGCTTTTAGGAGCTTAGGGTGTTGTCCATGAAGATGCATAGGTACCTAATGCTCAGCTTTAGGCACTTAAGTTCCAGTTTTGGCTCTACTGCTATGCACAAAACGCACTCAATCCTGTAGGTTCCTAAACTCACTCATTGCCAAAACTTTCCTAAGTAAAAGTCCCTCAACACATAGGTTTTTGTGCACAAGCACTGATTCCTCATTGGGAGCATCCAGATACCTATCTCCTGCCTAAACCCCAGAGCTACTCATGAACCAGGACAAGACAGGCATTTGGCCCCCAGGTCATGTGTGGGGCCTAATCCACCAGGCACCATCCCAGTACACCTGCCAGATCAGGTCCCATTCAAAATCTCTTTGGAGGAAGAGAAGGTGCCCATCTTATAACTTTTAGCCCAGAGGTGTTCTAACCTGGGCTGTGAGAAATGCAAATTCAAAGCCCCCCACTCCCTCTCAGAGGAGGAGCTAGGAGGGAGATCCTGTTCAAATCTTCTCAGGAAAGTGCTCTAACCATGAGCTATGGGATTTCCTGCGGAGGCTGTTGAAGTCTGGACAAATAAAGAAAGAGTGATTGGACCCAGGGTCTCCTACCTCTAAAACGTGTTCAAAAGACCAAATAACCACACTTAGCCAAAGTTTGTCTAAGAAAGTAGTAGACTACAAAAGGGAGACATACATACCCCTCCTTTTGGGAACCAATTATTATCTCACAGCATGTTCACCTTAAACAGTAGGTGTGCTTTGCCCCCAAACCACTTATATTTATAGCCTGGTTGCTTACAAGTTAGAAAGTACTTTGTGTCAATTCAGATCCAGTTTGCGCCAGTTCCATATCTTGTTGTTCTGGACCTTTCCTTATCTCTGTTTTGGCTACTACATTTTAAACCATTTGCCTGTGACGGTACCTGTACTAGAACATAGGACGAATGTCTCTTGCCTTTGACCGGCTTTATATATTCGCTAACGCCAAAAGTTACTTGTATACAGTGTATAAGTGACAGAAGTGGGTAGAACTGTGAGAAAGATATAACTTGGTTAACATAACTGCCCACGTTTAGCATAATACAATATTAATATCGTATGCCCCTAGCCAATACATATCTGTATTGGCTAATACCATTATGTGTATTGCTAACAGTATTAAGCATGTGCTTAAATGCCTCTCTGAACAGTGATGCTTTACTGAATCTGTTCCTCCGTAAATAAGAGGTATTCAGGTACCGTAAGGATAATCTTTGCATTTGTTTATCCCAGTTTCTCAATAGCGCTAGTGCATAGTCAACTTTACTTCAGCAGATGAGAGGAGAAATTACAAGAAAACTAGTACACTAGCATTGAGCTTTGCAATCTGGAGGTTGTGTAGCTCTGCCCAGCAAACAGTGAAATTAACTGTGCCTCACGATCATGTTAAACACAGCATTTTATGAAAACAGAGCATTTTATAATTCACATGCAACATGAACAGATAGGAACCAGGATATGATTTTCATACTAAATTAAATGTTAAAGCAGTAGGGTTCATTTACATGAGAGCTGGTGACAAAATGAAAAGAAAAAGCCCAATAATTCATGGTTAAATCAACATTCCTTCCGTCTCTCACCTTCATGCCTGCTTTGTATTTAGCTGCTTTGGTTTAAAACCAGAAGCAATAAGTGAAGAAAATTGGCTCATTCACCTTGTGATCAGCCCCTCCCTTTGCAGGTCTGATTGACCCAAAGAAATAACCATGTTTTCTTCAGGTATTTAGCATGGTGCTATAGGCTGGTTACACTGTCTGTATCTTATAAGTTCAATTCCTATCATTATAAGGAGGGAAGGGCTCAGGGAATTGCTAATGGTTGAAGGACACTTTAGGCTACAGTGTTCCATGTGCCCAAATCCCACTGAAATTTTGTAACTTGAGCACTTAAATCCCTTAGTCCTCTCCTGGAAAATACCAGTCTTGATCTCCAGGTCACTGATCCAAGACAGGGTCAGGTAGGTCAAATCAGCATTATATCATTATAAAGCAAAACAAGGAAGCCTGACAGATTCATCCTTAAGAACTCACAGTGTCAGGTTTAGCTCAGTCCTTTCTGAAGCTGCCTTTGAAATCAAATATATCACATTTATTTTATACCCAGCCAGAATGAATTAAATACATGCCAAAACATGGACAATTCCCCACCACTTCCAAAGAAACTGCAGCTGTTATTAGGGAACTAGGACATAATGACCCAGGACATATAATGTAGTCCTAAATCCAGTCCCCTGCTGCCACAGGTCAACCCCATCATATAATCCTCTTTGTTAATTTATCAAGTGCCATCTTAAAACTAGTTGGGTGGTTTGTCCCCACTGCTTCTATAGGAAGGCTGTTCAGGACTTCCCTCCTCTGACAGATACAAACCTCCTTCTCATTTCCATTCAGAGTTTAGGTATAGCCAGTCAATACCCATTTGTACTTATGCCAAGGTTATCATTTTAGCTTCAATAGCTCCTCCCCTTCCCTGGTATCCTCCTCCCCCCAATGTATTTATCGAGAACAGTCATATTTAGAGTCACACTAAACAGAGACGTGCTTCTTGCAGTTGTTGCTACAAGGTTTTAGAGGGCAGGGTGTCTGTAGAAGAGCATATCTGCCACAAACACTCTCCCTCATGGCTGGGCATGGTGCAGCATCTCATTTGTCACTGCTCTGGCCGTGCAGTGGCCTCTCTTCTCATCATTCAGCCCTGAGGCCAGGTCACTTTAAAGTCTCCCCATTCCTGGTCTCAGCACCCCGCATGGACAGCATCCCATGCAATACTAGGCATCAGTCTAACACCTTCCATCCCTCCAGTGCTCCATTTCCGTTCCACTCTTCTATCTGAGCAGTGGGCCCAGAGCTTCTCCCCGGAGTCTTACAACCAAACTCAAAGCCCAAACACAACAAAAGCAACTTCTGCTCCTTTCTCAGGCTCGAATTTTTAATCCCTCCTGGATCCTTTCCAGCGCTCCATTCTTCTGCACAGCACTGACTCTCAAAGGTGAGCTCCCTGGAGTCTGGCCCCTACTCTGCATTGTCAACTCCCTTTGACCCCCAAGTCTGTCTGCCTGTGGGTTGGCCTTCTCTCAGACCCACTTCAGGGGTCACTTTCACCCCTACTCTCCTTTCCCATCAGGCTCAGGCATACACATCCTCCTGAAACAGCTTTTCTGTTCAGAAAAGGACTATGGAATTCTTCCCCTCTCCCTGCTGCCACCTTCCTCACTGGGCCTTCTTTCTTCCTAGAAACCACCCAATTCTTCCCCCAGGTGGGCTCATCTTTCACTGGGTCTGGCTCACCCTTCAGGTGCAAGGAGATGAGATAATTGGCCTCTCAGGCCCACATTAACCCTTTTTCCACCTCTGTGTGGGGACACCCTAACACAGTCGTACGTTCTGTTTTGCCAGGGAGTGGAACTCAGCACGTGTACAGTTGTCTAACCAAACTGATCAACAAGAACTTGCAGTTAGCAGAACTCCAAGATGCTAGTAGGCAGATCTGATAACAACTATGACTATGTTTGAACCATTTATCATTCATTCCTATTGGATGACCCCATGTCTCTTTGCCCCTCCCAACCCCCCACCCAATACCTTCCCCCACCTCCAGGAATTGTATTAAGCTTTTGACATTGCTTTTATAATTGGTAGGTGCAAAACAACATCTTTTCTGTTGTTTTCTTTCTTTCTGACTGTAGTCAGAGAAATCACTTGCTCTCTGTCATTTCTATTTTCTCTCTTTCTTCCTTTATGCCTTTGCTTTCTCATACTCTCCCATCTCTCTTTTCCTTCCTTCCATTTTCCTTCATACTCCCCCCACACACACACACACACATCCCTGCTGCCCCAATCTCCTTCCCTCCATCCCTCCCTGTCTTTTTCTCCCCCGCTCTTACTTTTATTCTCCACACTTCTCATTTCTTGCTCCTTTTATCTTTTCTCCAAGACCCCTTTCTTATTCTACGTTTCCCTCCACTTCTATTTTCCTCCTTTAAATCCCCTGCTCTCTGCCTATAACGGCCCCATTCAAACACTGCAGCGGACAGGCCGGCACATTTGAGACCCAACTGTTCACCCTTATCACACTGAGTATCAGAGGAAATATCACCATCAGCATGCTCAGAAGAGACTCACTTGATGCCAGTCACAAGTGTCTATATTCCAATTAAAGCAATGCAGTGACTTTTTCTTAGTATGTCATGACTTCTGCAGGCCTAACCAGTGTGGAGAATTAGGCGGCATTAGGAGTGATTGTCTATAACTGAAAATAATAGAGCTGAACTCAGAGCAGTCCTACATCTACCCGATAGCATTTCGCACGCAGATATTGGATTCTCAGTACAATGAGCCTGATAATGCTAATGGGGGCCCACATTCAACAGACACACATAAAATGAGCCCACTCTCCATTACTATTTGAATTTACTATTATTTTGGACCATTGGGTATGAATCACATTCGAGCCAAATTCAGCACAAATCACCTAGAACTGCACACAGCCGCTCTCCGATAAAATTAGCAATAAGGCCACTTGCCATGTGCGGCTTAGCGGAGTCATCACACATCTGCCCTGAAATGTCAATATAACTTCAGACGACGCTGAGCTGTTTCACAGTGGTGTTACTGTCACTGCATGCTCAAGCATGTGGTAAATTGATTGCGTTCCTCTGTGGCATGTTGGGAACATTCTCAGTGACTACTGAGGATTAACAGGACTGGTGATTGTGAGAGCTGATGTCTGATTTGTCTCTAGGAGTCAGTAGGTTGCGGACGGGTAAGTTCTTCTATGATGTCCTTCTGACGACCTCTGCCTTTACCTTGAAAAACCAGCCACCTATCTCCCAGGAGAACACCTCACTCCACCTGCCTCTTAACAGCATGAATGCCAAATGATATGCCATCCACCAGGTTTTGAGATGAGAACATCAAACTCTAGGATTTCAAATGGGCTTGAACCCTGGCCTAACAGGAGGAAGGGGGAAGAAGTTTTATCCACTCTGCCGATGGAAATGGTTGTTTTGTGCATGTTGAGCATCACTGTTCTCCAGTAGCTAGAGCACGGGACTGGGACTCAAAAGATGTGGGTTCTATTAACAGTTCTGCCACTGCTCTGCTGTGTGACCTTGGGAAACTCATTTGACCTCTCTGTGCCTCTGTTTCCATTCCCCCACTTTCTGTGTCTTGTCTACTTAGAATGTAAATTCTGCAGCAGTAGGGACTATCTTTCAGCATATATTTGTAAGAGCACTTTGAAACATGGGATTCTCAATCTCAGCTGGGATCTCCGGGTAGCACTGTACTACAAATCCACAAGCAGAAAACTTGGTTCAATATTAGTTAAGGTTGCTCTCATCAATAAACGAAACCACAAAATATTAGGAAATGCGAAGTCAAGGATTAAAAAGGGTTAATGTCAAGCACTCTCAAATTAGGAAACACAAGAATGAACATGGTTACTGCAACCTTAATTTGTCCTCCTTGCGTGTATGCATTATAATACACCCTATAAGTACACGCAGAAGTAACCACCTGTGAAAAGTTGGGTGTAAGTGACTTGCACAGCATCACATGGGAACTCGGTGTCAGAGGCAGACTCCAGGAATGAGGTTCATGCTGAAGCATCACCCTGCCTAACTTATAGGTGTCTGGAAAAATCACCAGGATTCACAAAGGCTGAGTTTGGCACCTTGGCTCCATCTACACTGAATGAGGAGAGATGGGTGACTCAGAATGGGATTCACAAAAGCCAGCATGCTAGGCTGCGCCTCTCATAAAATAGCCAATGGGAGATGCCAAGCTGAGGAGTGTGTGCTGAGCCCTGCCCCTCTCAAAGATCGGCACCTGAATCGAGACTGCAGGGTGGCACCTACCTCTACTAGAGATCCTCAGCTGCAAACCCTCTCTTGGCATTAGGTACCTATACAGTTAGTACAAAACTGGGCAGGGGAAGGGGAGAGAGGAGGAGTGGTTGTGCTTTGAGCAGGGGGTTGGACTAGATGACCTCCTGAGGTCCCTTCCAACCCTGATATTCTCTGATTCTATGACAGCCTCCCTCAAAGCTTTTAGCCTAGAGGTGAGGGTACTCAGCTAGGAGACCCTCAGTTCAAGTCCCTTCTCTAGGTAGACAGGATTTAAACAGGTATCTCCTACCTCTCAGTTGGATGCTCTAATCACTGGGCTATGGGATATTCTGATGTGGGATTCCTTCAGTCTCTGCTGTCAAAGCTATTCCACTGTGGATAAATAAACAATTAAAAAGTTCTTTGGAGCAAGGGGACTTGGTCCTGTCTCTCCCACGTCCCCAGTGAGTGCTGTGAGAACAGCCTTAACTAACATTAAATGAAGTTAGAGAGGTGTGAATTTCTTTAGGTTTTTTAATAGAAAGAAAATCTATATTTGCCATATTTCAATAATAAAGCACTTACACATGTATTGTCTTTGGTGTATATTTTGTTGCCATTGCTACCTTTGTGATGTTCCATATTTCACCAGTCAGTGCCAAGTTCAGGAATCTGTTGAAAGTAATTACACTGATATGGATACAGATAAAACTTTTTTTTTAAATGCAGCTTATAAATGACATTTTTTTTAATTGTGTAACAGTAACCTGAGATGGATCTCAGATCTAGAATTTCCCACTCGTTTTAAAAATAAGTACATATTCAGAAAGCCCTGGCCTGTAATTTGTAAGCAGCATCTAAATGCCTGAGTGATGAAAGAGTAAGGAGCACTGAGTAGTCCTATGACAGCAGTTACCTACTTCTCACCTGTGAGCTGATATATGTGAGGGAAGAGCATCAATTGCGCATCCGCCCTGGAGCCATCCGAATGTTAAGTGTCCAGAGCTCTGGGACGACGTGTGATCCATTTGCAAAGCAGCGTGCAAGGAATCCCATGCCCGATACCTTATATATATTAAATCACATGGGACTGCACCATCTTTCCCGTTGGCTGTGCTGGAAATGTGCTCTCCCTTGATGTGAATGAGCAAGTATGTAATTTGTAGTGTAATTAAGCAGAGCCTTAAATCATCCCAGATTCCATTGTGTTGGGGCGGGGGGAGGAGGGGGTGTTCAGCATGTTGCACAATCTCTTTTAGGAATGCGACCGTGAGAGCGAGCAAACTTTCCCACGCTACAGCATCTCCTCAGATTGTGTTGATGATTTGTGCTGCCCCTACTCTATTATGCAATTCAGTAGATGCAAGCTATGTAGCAAAAAGCTGCCCCCAGGGCCTCTTTCAGGTAATGTCGCAGATTGCAAATTTTGTTATGTTCTACTCTGCCGCAGACTACTCTAGTCAGGTCTCTAGCCTTTACGGTATAGTGTCAAAGACTGGTATCAACACTAATTGTATAAAGGCAGCCTTCATTTCTGCCATGAGTCACACACTACTGAAAGATTCCATTTCGACTAGCCCCTAGGAAAAGCAAATCAAAATGTTCGTCTAGAAGTACGCTTAGTAGGACAGGCCATTTCCACTTCAGGCTGTAGTTGTGTCAGGTTGCACATCTGCACTTGCCAACAGTTGGGAGGGACAAATCGGACGCTTGTCTAATTGTCTCCTGTAGCCTCTTGAGGAAATAACACTTCCTGTGTTATAGTTTCTTTCCTTTAAATCAATAGGACAGGTTAGCGTGACTGAATTCTGCTTCTGGCACCTTTTATTATTGTCAATGAGGGGTGGGGGAAAGAAGCCTCCAGGTGAATCACATCGATATTGTATTATATATTTATTTATTTTGCCGCCTTGGAAGATTATGAGAAAGCTTAACTGGCACACAGAACATTCAGATGCACATTCTAGGAGAGGGGCAAAGTGTCAAGGATTCTAGCTCATGTTATATAATGTGATCCTTCCAGGTGGAAAATTGTAATCGGCAAAAAATGTCAATGTAGAGGGAAGGGAGAAGCGGGTTTTTTTTTTTCAATGTCAGTTTCGTGTTTTTACTGCAGTGTCTTGAACAAGTGCATTCAGTGCATCTGCTGTACAGATCTTTATTGTTTCTTCTGACTTTGGGGGAAAAAATCGGAGTCTCTTTTAAATAGAGAGGGGTAAACAGGAAGGTGGCAAAGTTTGCAGATGATACTAAATTACTCATGATAGTTAAGTCCAAAGCAGACCGAGAAGTGTTACAAAGGGATCTCGCAAAACTGAGTGACTAGGCAACAAAATGGTAGATGAAATTATATGTTGATACATGCAAAATAATTCATTGTGGAGAACGTACTCCTAACTATACACACGAAATGGCGGGGTCTAAATTAGCTGTCACTACTCAAGAAAGAGATCTGGGAGTCATTGTGGATAGTTCTCTGAAAACATCCACTCAATGTGCCTTGACAGTAAAAGAAGCTAACAAATGTTAGGCACCATTAGGAATGGGATAGATAATAAGACAGTAAATATCATAATGCCACTATATGAATCCACCCCTTCAAAACTGCATGCAGTTCTGGTCGCCCCATCTCAAAATAACATATGTCAGAATTAGAAAAGGTATAGAGATGGGCAACAAAAATGATTAAGGGTATGGAACAGCTTCCATATGAGGAGAGATTATAAGACTGGGATGGTTCAGCTTGAAAAGGGAAAAAAATGTCATGTGAAATATTACAGCTGGCTGTACCCCTAATTATTTTCATATCCTTTCTTTCCCCTTCTGCTTCTAATATACACTTTTGAAACGGGGTCACCATAACTAAACACACAAATCTAAACAGAGCTAAATGTTGGCAATCCAGTCTTACCCTGACACAATGGAATCTCATTACCTTGGGTGTGGGAGCTGATTTCAGAATTTAAATGAATGAGGCAGTTCATGGAACTCTGGTCCCCAGACTCAGGCATGCATCCGTTCTCATTTTCAAGCTTCCTTTTGCATCCACAAGGGCTAGAAACAGATTTTTTTTTAAATGAAAGCTGAGTCTGATGTCATCACGCAACTTCATGAACCTAGGAATGGGCCTATAGTACCTAGATTAAAGTGCAGGTAAGGATGTACCAGACGTGCCTGTAATGGCATTATAACATTTTCAGTATTCTCTGTCCCTTTCTTGATATAGCCCAGTGCGTTTGCTTTTATGATTTCCACTGCACAGTAAGCAGATGTTGTCATCAAGCAGCCCATATGGTCCTGCCTTCATCTTTGTCTTGAGTGGTCACAGTTAATTTGAAACCCATCAATGTGTCTGAGCTGCAGGGTGCATTACATTGCATTTTTGTCTACATTGAATTTCATCTGCCCTCATGTTGTCCACTCACTGAGTTTTGTTAGGTCCTTCCTCACAATCCCATCTAGTCTAGGTGAGTGTGATTAAAGGCATCAGAATCTTGCCCTAAATCAGGAGAAGCATAGGAAGAACATCACATTTGCTACCACAGATGTCTTTAAGTGCATTTATTTGTTTATTGACTTTACTTTTTCTTTCATTCCTCATGAAGCCCCAGCACTCCTGTCAAATACTATCATTAAGGCCAGGACTAGATTACACATTTACTTCGGTATAACTATGTCGCACAGGGGTGTGTAAAAACCTTAACTGCTCATGTAGACAGCGCTATGTTAACGCCAGAGATTCTCCTGCCGACGCAGCTACTGCCTCTCATGAAGGTGGAGTTATTAAGCCAACAGGAGAGCGCTCTCCCATCATCTTAGAGCATCTTCATCAGCAGCGCTACAGCTCTGCCAATGCAAGATTGGAGTGTAGATCTGCCTTTAGAAGGATGTGAAAGCGGGGACAGTCACAATGGGTATGTCTACACTACAATTAAACACCTGTGGCTCCTCTGTATCAGCTGACTTGGTGTCACGGGGCTGACCCTGCCACCTCACATTGTACCAGAGCCTGGACTCCAGCCAAGTAAGCTGCCATGTGCCAGCTGTGGGTGTTTACTTGCTATGTAGATATAACCAGTATGGCCAACCCCAACTATTCCAAAATCAGAAGTCAGGACCCAAAAGTTCATGAAAAAAAAATAAAAGAAATAGTACATTTGGCCCTTTCTCTTTGCTGTCTAGTTTGTGAACCTTTAAGGGGCACATATCTAAGCTTTTCTCCATGACCATGTGCTAGAAACTTACTCGGAAAAAACAACTTAAGCTGAGATTCTCACATATTCAATTGGCTCTTGGAGCTGGGTGATAAGAAAAATGCCAATATCATGATAATTTTGGCATGACAAACAATGGCAGTGGTTATTTGAATGTTCTTCAGAGCAATACTGAGGAATGAATGAGAGCCGGAAGGATGCCATGCATTGACACAGCAATGTAGTTCTAAGGCTATGTCTATACTACAGAGCTTACAGCGACACATCTGTATCAATGCAGCTGCTCAAAGCGGAACCCAACCCTAACTAAATCATCCCAGCCAGGGCTTTGTCAAGCCGGATCTTAAAAACCTCGAAGGATAGAGATTCCACCACCTCCCTAGGTAACCCATTCCAGTGCTTCACCGCCCTCCCAGTGAAATAGTTTTTCATAATATCCAACCTAGACCTCCCCCACTGCAACTTGAGACCATTGCTTCTTGTTCTGTCATCTGCCACCACTGAGAACAGCCGAGCTCCATCCTTTTTGGAACCCCACTTCAGGTAGTTGAAGGCTGCTATCAAATCCCCCCTCACTCTTCTCTTCTGCAAACAAAATAAGCCCAGTACCTTCAGCCTCTCCTTGTAAGTCATGTGTCCCAGCCTCCTAATCATTTTTGTTGTCCTCCGCTGGACTCTCTCCAGTTCGTCCACATCCCCTCTGTAGTGGGGGGACCAAAACTGGACGCACTACTTCAGATGTGGCCTCACCAGTGCTGAATAGAGGGGAATAATCACTTCCATCGATCTGCTGGCAATGTTCCTAGTAATACAGCCTCATTTTCCCCTTCTGTAAAATGGAGTAACTGTGCTGATCACCTTTATAAAATGCGTTGAGATCTACTGACAAAAAGTTCTACTTAAGAGCTAGGTAGTATGAATATCTTTGAGGGGATCAGAAGCTGTCTGGGCCCATATCAGTAACTTGACAGGTAAACAGAACACAAGAGCCTTACAGAAATGCTCATAATGTCTTGTTTGCTTCTTGCAAAAGGGAGAATAGGAAAGCCATTTTGTCTCATTTCTCTTTAGTGTAGGTATAGTACTATAATGTTCTTTCTGGAGAATCAAGAAAATGTTGTGGAGAGATCGGGGGAGGCTTCCTTCCAAAACAAGCTGACAGTTCCTGGATTTTTTGAACCAGGACCTCATTTTGAAAATCTGCACTAATGTCTGACTCATACCATTGTAGCAAACAGTTTTATACTGGATGAGGAGAGAATATGGCAGTACCCCTTTGCAAGCAGGCTGGCTGCAAATTGGAATCCATGTTTTCCTCCTTCAGCCAGCCCTTCCATGTATTCCTCGTGGGAGAAAGGAAACCTGTGTTAGAAACATGATTCCAACTGGCAATAACACCTAGCGCTGGGCCAGGATGGTATCTTTCTAGCAGTGTATAGAACTGTCACTGGAAATAAGTGTGTTTTGTCAAACTTTGTATAGTTTGGTGTGGAATAGTTTTTTCTGCTCCGGTGATCCTCAGTGGTCTGAGGTGCAGGCTTCAAACCTTTGGCTCTGTGACAACAGAGTGGGTCAGTCCCACCTCCTGGGTGCAGTTGTGGGACCAAAGGCTCATGCTGCATGACTGAGAATTCTGTCCTCCCTTTTGAGACTCTCTCTAGGAAGAGGAGCTTTGCAAGATGACCTTCACCCCCTGGGTAAAGGAATATGCATGTGAAGGACACCATGGCAATAACTGGTGAGTTGAATAGAACATAGGCTTTAAGCAATACTCACAACGGTCCTTTTGTTGTTGCTGTTGCCAGGAGAAGAGTGAAGAAGCCATTTTGTCTCCATTCTAATTAGTTTAGTATCACTGTTCTTCTCTGGCCAAACAGTTCCTGGTTCAAGTAAATCTTCAGTGCCCGGTCCAAACAGCAATTCCCAACTTTTGGGAGTACAAAACTGCACTGATCTCTGACTCCAGCTCTATATAAGGCAGCTGGAGATTTGAGATGTGGCTCTTGTGCAATATTCTGGGATTCCTTGTCTCCTTCTTAATACAAATTAGAGCAAAATATTTCCTTAGTCAGTCAGTTTTTTGGGTTTTTTGGCTGTTTTCTTTTTCCTGGCCAATATGGGAAATGTTTTTCAGATCTGCAATACTACACTCTGATAATCAGCTGTCGTCTCTGATTTTAGCTACTGTATGCATCACCCTCATAGTGGCTAAGGAGAGAGAATGGCAGCTGTTCAATAACCCAGGGTGTTCTGTCACCATGCTGGAGGCAAATTAGAGCCTACTCTTTCAACCAGCCATTCCACTGACTCCTCACAGGGGGAAGGAAACTAGTATTCAAGGGATCATGCCAAATGGAAACTACGCACTCAACACAGAGGCAAGACAGTTCCTTGTATGTGGGTTACATAGTGATAAGCTACAAGATCTGGTCTCTGTTGGGTTTTATAATGTGTGGTGAGTGATGCAGTTTGTTGCCTAAATGAGCTTCAGATCTATGTGGTGCCTGTTTCAGGGTCTAGTGACACAGTGGTTCAGTTCCATCCTTTGGGTGTTTTCCGTGTGCCAGACAGGCCGTCTGTCTCAGCGAGTGGTCCATCCTCCATTCAGAGGGCTTTCCTCTCTGAGAAGCTTTCCCTGTCCAATGTTTGTGTAAAGAAGCTGATGATTGTGCCATCAATGAAGGAAATATGCCCCTCGTAGTTGTAGATTAGACGCAACGCAACACTTCAGGATTTCATGTGTCAGAGGTAGGTAAGAAGTCATCCTTACATAAAACCATAGCTAGACAGTGTTGTGTCCCGTCCAAGAAAAGACACAGACAGAGAGTGTTCTGACCTGCCTGCCCTTTCCTCGGGCTCTTTCATTTCAAGGCACAGGAAACCTTTCCTTAGCTTGAGACTGGTGCTGGGTTTGTTACAGGAAATCCTGTCTTAAAATTCTGAGCTTTTCTAATGCACTTCTCAGTGGGTCAGTGGCCCCATCTGTCCAAACCACCGAGGACGGGAGGCTGTGAGAAGGCATTGCTAAAAGTCCTGGGGCTTCAGCTCCAATCTTTACTTTAGTCCTGGATATTGCTGATTCGATACCCAGTAACTAATAAAAAATCTGTGTTGGTTAAGAAGGTGGCCGCTACAGCTTTCAGCCAAGGGTAATTTTGCTCAGATAGTGGAATAGATCTTACTTGATACCTGCCTGTAGAATAGGATTATTCTGTAATCAAGGAAAGACACTGTACCTCTCTGTTTATCTGTTCCATCTCTCTGTAAAATGTGTATCGTAATGTTGCTGTCATTGTACATTTTGTACTCAAAGCCCTTATGAGGTTAAATTCAGCAATACATGTGAAGGGGTCAGATGCTCCTGTGAAGGGCATCTCTGAATGTCTCTATAAATAAAAAGAACACAAAACCTTTTAAGAAGGGTTCCCAGTTAGAACTGGGCTTTCCCTCACCCCCCTCCCCCAACAATAGTTTATTCAGCAAAAAAATGCAGTTTCTGTCAACCCTAAACTATTTGCAAATTTGACATGAGTTTGACCAATCGTTTCAGCCCCCCCCCCAAAAAAGGTGGGGGATTCACAAGTGGGTTTAGGTGCCATTCACAAAACAGCAACAGGAGCTGGAGAAGAGGTGTGGGGGGGGAGAAGGGGGGGATTTAGTTCCAAAACATGCCGGTAGCTCCTGGCTCTCATAAATCTACAACATCCCACTCTGAAAAGCCGCATAGCTATTTGACTCCTGCCACTCTGTATCACGCAGTTTACAACCGAGAAGGAGAGAGCATGACAGGTGTTCAGTATCCCAGGAGCCTTTGCCACCATCACTAATGCAAATTAGAGCTTAATCTTTCCTGAATCAGCCAGCCCTACCTTTTACTTCTTTTGTTCTCCCATTACACACCTGCTTTGGAATGAAAATACCAACTAGCAATTACACACACAGCAAAGGCACTGAACAATTCCTTCTACCTGAACTGTGTTGCTTCCAGTTAAAACAGTTTGTCTGTATTGTATATCACTTGGCAGGCGTTGAACTTTTTTGTCTCTGTGATCCGGATGTAGGTTTCAAACCGATAACTGTCTAGCCACAGAGTGGCTTAATTCCACCTCCTGGGTGCTCCTGTGGTGATGACAGGTTGTTCATAGATTGCCCTTTATCCATTAGTAGGATTTTTTTTAACTAATAAAGCAGAATTCCCAAATCTTGTGCTCCGCAGTCAGAAGGGAATCTCAATGTGTCCTTAATCTATGGAACAAAGCTGATTCTTGGGCCATGAACAGGCCACAGTTGTTTGTGGAGTAGTCAGCAAATGGCAGCATACCATAGGGTATCTCACTCAGAAAGCGTGTAAAAATTCTTCCAAGTGAACACATAGACAGAGATTGTCCCATCCTACCTGCCATTGGCCCATGATCTTTTATTTCAAGGCTGAGGAAACCTTCTCTCAGATTGAGCCTGGAATTGGGTTTGTTACAGGAAATCCTTATAGCAGATACAGAGGAAATCCTGAGCTGAAATTGGGAGCTTTTCTAACCCACTGCTCAGCGTGTCTGTGTCCCAGCTGGGGCCAGTCCACAGAGGAGGAGACTCTGAGAGGAAAGCGTTGAGGGGCTTGGAATGTTAGCTCAAGCTGTAGTTGCCTGACTTCCTAGTTGAGGAGGGCATAAGTTTGGTAGCAGGGGTTTGGTAGCAGAAGTATTAAATGACATGGAATAAAAGGCCTGAAAAGTTAACAGAACCATCAACAAAGTTGAGAGTCTTTTATACAGAGACATCAGCCTGCTTGGTACCATGGCAAACATGCCATTAAAAATCACGTTTTTATGACCTCTCCCAAACCCCCACATTTCTTACAGGGTTATAGCTGTTCTTTTTTGTGGGGGAAAGAAAAAATGTTAGAGGAGATGGGCTGAAGCGGTTGTTGTTGTTAAAGTCCAGTCCCTTTTCCAAAAAGACAAAACAAGACCAACACAAGAGAGAAAAAAAAACAAAGAACACAAAGATAGAAACTGAGGTTCTGCCTCTGGTGTTGACTTTCACTTGCAACCTCATTGCTGGAGAAACACAGGCCTGGCTCATTGTCTCGTTAGCCACTTCGAGACCTGGCAAGCTCGTATTGAGGGCTGTGTGTGTGTGCAGTGATGTCATCTCCCTCCCTCTCTCTGGCCCAGTCTGGTCAGGACATTTCTCAGGATTAGCACAAAGAAAGCACAATGGCGTCATGCTGGATCCCAGGAGACAGCAAAGGTGGCAGCCATGATTGTAAACCTTTCTGCAGTGGCTGTTGACAGACAGCTTCTTCCTCCATCCATCCATATCCCCTCCCACCACCAAGTCTTTCTTTCTTTAAGAAGCCCTCAAAGGGGTGATGGGTGGAATAGCTCATCCCCTCATTATTTTGTTCACTGGTTAAGCCTAATTTCTGCACATTTTTGGTCCATTTTTTTAGTTCCACACTTTTCTTGTTTCCTAGCCATGATCTTAACACAGTCCTTAAGTTATATCAGGAGGCCTTTTTGTTTGGACTCATTCAGTCTGTCTGTCTCCCCTTTTCACCTTTTCCCATCAACATTTATTGTTAAAGGTTATTGTGACACTGTATAAACTTTCAATTGCTTTCTACAGTTGAGCTGACAATTTGGGTAACTTGTAAGTCCAATTATCTCAATAAGTGTGATGGCAGCCATGAAGAAGATCTTTTTCTAGCAAAGCTTTCAGCCGAGGGAAGAACTGGTGCTTTTCTCAAGGTAGTGGAATGGGATCTCTTTGCTTGACATCTGTCAGCGGAACAAGTTGTGTCTGTAATCAAGGCAAGATTTTAATCGGTCGGAGTCTGTATTCCCTTCTCTCTAAAAGGGATATTCTAATATTTTCCCACTTCATATGGCTCATATGGTGATAAATTCTGTAATAATTGTAAAGAAGTCACATGCTACAATGAAGGGCACCTATTTGTAATTAAATAAACAACACAACACAAGGCCTTTAATAAGGGCTCACGAAACATTTTTTTCCTGCTAATTGCAGGGTAATGAATGAAGAAGCCATTTTATCCCATTCATCACTGGTTTAGTATCAGGCTTTTCTGACTAATATGGGCAGATCTGTGCATGAGAATTAGCTCCCAAGGCATGCTGGCTGCTCCCGGACATTATTAAACTGTAATGTTGCCACACTGTAAAATCTGCACTCATCTCTGACTCTAGCCAGCATGTGTATCACACAGTTTAATATAGGAATAGGAGAGCGCATAGACGTTGTGCAGTATCCCCAGATCCTTCGTCACCTGGCTTTAGGGAAACAAGTGCCTACTCGTTCCACAGTTGGACAACCCTTCTACTTTTTCCTCATAGGAGAAAGGAAACCTGTTTTTAAGGGATGAGTCCAATTATGAGCTATACAATCAGCACAGGTGCAGGATAGTTCCTTTCCACAAGCCTTGCATGACTCTCCCTATAATGAGCGATTGTTATCAGTGCTTTTTATAGGTCAGGGTGGGTTGTGCTTCCTTGTCTTGGGGACCCTGAGTGGTTTGGGGTGCTGGCTTCACATCTGTAGCTGTCTAGCAATGGAGTGGTTCAGTTCCCCCTCCTGGGTGTATGTGAGGGTCCACTTGTACTGCCTACAGTTCCTTTTTTCTAGTCTGAACTCTTTGTCTAGTACAGGGGTGGCCAACCCCTGGTTCCGGAGCCGCATGCGGCTCTTCAGAAGTTAATATGCGGCTCCTTGCATAGGTGCTGACTCCGGGGCTGGAGCTACCGGTGTCAACTTTCCACTGCTCAACCCCAGGCCCTGCCCCCACTCCACCCCTTACGCCAAGGCCCCTCCCCTGAGCCTGCTGCACCATTGCTCCTCCCCCCTCCACCCCAGAGCCTCCTGTACACTGTGAAACAGCTGATCACGGCGGGCAGGAGGCACAGGGAAGGAGGGGGAGCTGCTGATTGGCTGGGCTGCCGGCAGGCAGGAGCTGCTACAGACTAGGGACCGAATGGCTAGGCAGCAGTTCTGCAGAAAAGGACCTAGGGGTCACAGTGGACGAGAAGCTGGATATGAGTCAGTGTGCCCTTGTTGCCAAGAAGGCTAAGGGCATTTTGGGCTGTATAAGTAGGGGCATTGCCAGCAGATCGAGGGGCGTGATCATTCCTCTCTATTCGACATTGGTGAGGCCTCATCTGCATCACACTGAGAGATAGGGAAAACATTCTTTTATGTGAACTGACAGCCTAGACAGAGTGTGTCCTGTCCTATCGGCCGTTGTCTTCTGTTTCAAGGCAGAGGAAATCTCATCCCAGCGTGACTTTGGTTTGCCAGAGGATCATCCTTTTGCGGGGGCCAGGTGGAAATCCCAGAGTAGAAGTGTGAGCTGCTCAGCGTGCGTTCGGTGTTCCCTTCCGTGCCCAATCTGCAAGGCTCTGAGTTTGTTCCCCATCATCTTTGCAAATCAGGGCTGGCTCCCCTTCATTTTGCGCTGCCTCCTTGGAACTTGGGAGATTTTTTGTGGGGTAAACCAGTGCCCTTCCCAGGATACAAAAGCTTTTATTAGACAATCTCAATGGTCCCGTCTGGCCTTAAAAATCTGTGACTCTAGGAACTCTTCTGCCAGAAAGATAGACAGTGACAACAGCAGCAGGGTTAAAGCCCCTGGTTTTTGCTGTCAAGCGTGGTCACCCGGTAGACTATGGGTATCTGATGTCTGTCTCTGCAAAACCTGCCTCTTGAGTTCAAGCTGTCACAGTTTCTAAGCTCAGCTCTGACTAGCAGGGGTTCAGTGCTCAGATGACAATTGTCAGGCTCTTTCCTTGTAAAGCTTCCAGCCAAGAGGAGAGCTGTTGTCTGTGCTAAAGCGATGGAATAGGACATCTTAGTGTGACGCCTGCTCTTGGCACAGGTTTCTTCTGTAACCTAGATAAGGCATTTCATCTCTTCCTGGGCATTTCTAAAGAGCCAAGCTGTCATGCTTTGTGGCTATTAAATCTTTCCTCCTTGTTGAGATGCTTTCTCTGTGAGGAGGAACATACAAAATCACCTGCACCCCAGCCTGAAGGGAAACACAGAGGATGGATGCAATATCAATAACTGGAGAGTTGAATAGAACACAGAGCCTTTAAGAAGTGGCCCCAGTGACCCCCCTCTGGCTTGTTGCAGAGGGCTGGAGAAGCCATTAATCTGTGTGGAAATGTGCTCTCAAAACATTCTGGCAATGCCTGGCCCCTTTAAATCTGCAACATCCCACTTCAAAAACCTGCACTGATGTCTTCCCCAAGCTACTATATCAAGCCCTGTAATTCTGGATAAGGGTACAACGTGGCAGCTGATCAGTCTCCCAGGATCCTTTGTATCTGCACTGGATGCAAATGAGAGTTTATGTTTTCCTTATTCAGCCAGCCAGTCTATTAAGTCCTCATAGGAGAAAATAAACCTCTTTTAGAAAGATGAAACCAACTGGCCACATTACACTCAGAAACAGAGGCAGTCTGACCCCTCCCCCGTTGTGTTACGTAACCCTCACTGTGAAGGTTTCATCTGTGTGGTGCCTTATATATTTAGGTGTTGGCTTCTTTTCTTTGCCCAGGTGATCCTCAGTGGTCTGGGGTGCAGGCTAGCAACAGAGTGGTTCAATTCCACCTCTTGGGCGGCTGTGTTGGAGGTTATTATACTGTTATCTATTGAGACCTCCAGGAGGAACAAAGCAGGAAAACTCCAATCTGCCTCTGAGAGTAGTCTATGCTGCAATTAGATAGCCACAATTTGGCTCAGGGGCTGTTGGATTGCAGGTTTAGATACTCAGGCTACTTGCCTGAGCTTAGGGTCCTACAGTCCAGACTATTTGGCAATTAAATAGCTCCTTAGCTTGAGCCCAAGTCAGGCTACAGGTTTTCAATTGCAGTGTAGCTATATGCTATTGCAGGGGTTCTCAAAGTGGGGATCAGGACCCCTCAAGGGGTCATGAGGTTATTACATGGGGGGGCACAAGCTGTCAGCCTCCACCCCAAACCCCTTGCATGCCAAATTAAAACTGTCACTCATTTCTGTATGAGCTGCAAGTTGTGTGTGTGTATGTGGGGGGGGGGAATTGTTTGAAAATGAGATTTTTTTCCCCTCAATATATATATATAAAACAATTGGAGAAAGAAATTTTGTTCAGACTTTCCAGAAATATTCACGTCTGAGTAAAGATCAAACAGAGAACATTTCAGTCCCCAAAAGGAATATTTCAGAACGTTGTGTATTCGAGACAAAATGGAAACTGTTTTTTGCAACTATTTCTATACTGGCAACAACCAGCATCAGCTCTAAGAGCATTTTTGGAACCCTTGATCATATGGCAATTTTTGTTCTGAACTTTATGGCTTTAAGTATCTTTAGTGACCTTTCAAATGGATTGATTTTCTTTGTTTGAATGACAAGAAAATGTGTGTAAATGTTTTGTTGTATTTTAATTATATTAGCTCTGTAAGGAATCTATATGCAAAATAATCATAGTTTGTTTAAAATAATTAATAAACAATATATGACAGATACTTTATGCTACACCATCTCCATACTTTGAAACAATAATCTCCCAGATAGGGGGTAGTCAATTATTTTTTGTTAAGGTCCAAATTTCTTGGTCAAGGTATGGTCAAGGTCCAGACCCCGGAGAAAATAATTAAAAAAAAATAATAACAATAATGATAATAATAAGTAAATAAAAAGATATTGGGGACTGTTCAAAAGCATCTGACGGTCTGGATTTTTGGCCTAAGGCCCTCCTATTGACTACTCCCGATTTGATTGATAGATAGATAGATAGATAGATAGATATAATCTGTGTGAAATCACATTGACTGAGATCCTCAGGTGATGAAAACGAGTATTGCTCCTTCAAAATCAATAGATCTAAACTAATTTATACCAGCTGAGAATATATTTGCTACCAAATATTTCTTTGTCTGATGGATATTAATTATCCACGATTCTTCTACTTTCCCTGTTTACTGCTTTTGCAGGTGCTGCTGATTTCACCATTTTCTTTCAAAAATGGAAAGACTGATCTATCTTAAGAAACCTTAAGCATTTTATTTTTGGCATGCATATTTAAATCCTAATATGCGCACGCGCGCACACACACACACACACACAATGTGGGTTTTGCTGCTGACATTTTTAAACTCTGCCATACATATCAGCAATTTACCCCATTGGAGGCTTTAGCAACAGAGCTCAGAATTCTTGCAAAAGAGGAGCACAGTTATAGAGACTGACAATCCATTGGAGGCAAAGGGTATGCATCTAGCAGTGTGCCTCTGAATTGCAATGGGTAAGGGATATGTGAAGGGGTATTAGCTTTGGTGACCTGGCAAAATTCCGATCCAGGGGCCCTGATTCAGGAAATCATCCCTATTCAAGAAGGTCACTGCAGCTTATGCTTAAAAAGCCGGACTCTTAAGTGCTTTCTTGAACTGGGCTGCAAACATCTAACTACCTGCAGCCCTGAGTCTGAAATGGATTCTGGACCCTCCCCAAGCAGATCTTACTGGAGAGTCAGGACCTACAATTCCACCAAGTCTCTTTCGCTACTTCCTGTACTCCCCGCAAAGCCTTGTCTGCATACCTTATTAATGATAACTGGGACTCTTACCCTACCTCGATGCAGACCCAATCCTGCTCCACTGATCTCCCATTGACTACAGTGGTTCTTTATCTCACCCTTAACATGGAGTAGCAGTTTTCTACAATGAACTCAATTCTTCTCTTTCTTTCAGCAGGTAATCTAGGGTAGTTTTATGGGACTCATCCTGCATCTCTGGAGTACAATTAATCCCACTGCAGCAAGAAAATGGACTCAGTAATCTAACAGACCTTTTCCATCTCTAAATTCTATAGCTAAAAAGGCGATTAATCTGGACTGTACATAGAGCACCAAATCCACCATAATTTATGAAATAGCTGGTGGACTACATAAAGGCTTGAGACACAGGGTTAACCTGGAAGGAACCCAGAAGTTCCATAAAGAGATTTAAACAAGAACAAATACAAAGGCCGGATTCTATTCTCTGCTGAGATCTGTTAAAGGGCAAGTTATGCCTCCCTGATTTTCATGCTGCACCAGCACTGGTCCCAGTCCATTGGCATAAATTAGAGCAGTTTAGGAGCAACGCTAATTTACACCAATGAGCCAAGGTCCCTATGGACCATACACCAGTTGTGAATGGGTGTAGTTCAGATTCGAGCATTCCCTCAACCAATTATGCTACAATAGGAAAAACAGTTGGTGCAGGAGTTGATTTCAGTGCTTTATGTCAGCGGAGAGCTTCCCCAACATAGACAATTCTCAATGGGCCAGTTAGAGCCAGGTTTTGCCACTTCGTACCATTTGAGCAGTGAAAATGGCTGGAACAAAGAGAGAGAATCTGTCCTATAAACCTGTGGGTATGATTTGCCATTGTTAGATTCATACTTTATACTGCTAGAGCCAGCGCAGTAACCCTAGTATAAAACTAGTGCAAGAGAGTGAAGGATGAAGCCTTCTGTCTCTATTATATTTTAATGGGAAGGAAATCTATCTCTGACTTAATTTCCTTTCTTGTCTCAGCCACACTCTAATAGATCAAGGGATATGCAAATTAAGAGAGAATATTTTGGATATGCCTGATTTTAAAGTTGAACGTGAATAATGTCTCACGCCTCTGACTTTGTGTCAGTACCATTTTTCTTGCAAAACTGTGGAAACAACTAATGTTTCTTTATGTGACAAACAGGTGGTTTTTTGTTGTTGTTTTTTTTAAGAAGGGGAAATGGAATTATGCATCACAATTATTACAATGGCAGATATCAACTGCCTTGTGTTATTCAACCTGAAATTAGCCCTTTCATTAAAATACAGTAGCATTTATTTTGTGAAGAAGTGACAAAGACCCAGTTTCTCAGAAGCATCAAGCTACTCTGTGCGGGCTTTTATTATGTAGCAGGGAACGATTGGCTAAGAAATTCAATCTCCTGGTTATCAGATTATTGGCCAATGAAATTTAATATAGACACTTTGGTTTTGACTTACAGCAATAGAAAAGTATTTGTCAAGTGGTTAACCTTGGTTTGCTTTTGGAAATCTCTATTTGGGAAGAGGTGACTAGGATGATTTTCTTTTATTTTAACTGCTCAGGTAAATGAAGGCTGGATGAGACAGACTAGAAACTTCTGTATGAGAAGGATGATTTAGGTAAGTCTGTCCACTGCATCTTGAGTTAATTTACTCCAGACTTCTCCTGCAACACTCCAGTTGTTTTGTTCCAGACAGCCCCCGGAGCAAAGATCTACCTTTACTGAGCTAAGTCGGACTGAAGTGTGGTTTCCTTCTGTTCTGATATTATGTATCAATAAAACAAAAGGGGGAACATTTTTGATACATGCCACATGCCTAGGGGAATCAAATAGTTTTTCTTTACTCAGCCTCTATTCTGTGCATACATTTAGTGAGCAGCTGTGAGGGAGGCGGGATCATTACTGAAGAAGACATGTATCTGTGGGGAGGAAGAATGATGTTATGGTTAGGGCAGCTGGTGGGAGGTCGGAGATTGGTTTTCAGTCTGTTGCTCTCCTATAGTGTTCCTGCATGACTTTGAGCCATTCACTTGGGCTCAGATCCTCAAAGATATTTTAATTACTTATTCCCATGAGATTTAGGTACCTAAATACCTTTGAGGATCTGGGCCTTAGTTTTCTGTTCCTCAGTAAAGAGGGGGGATACTTTTCTATCATGTTGGAAGGCTATATTCACAGCTAGTATTCTCCATACCCGCACCTATTCCAACTACTAACTTGTTCTACACAATCTCAGCTGGCTCTCTCTTTTAAATCTCTAATTGTAAAAGTTGTGAAGAAAACCTCAGGTACGTCTACTGAGGTCTGGACTACACTACAGACCTATATTGGTATAACTATGTTGCTCAGGGGTGTGAAAAATCCACACCACTGAGTGATATAGTTATACCGACATTAGTCCCCATGTAGACAGTGTTATGTGTACAGGAGGCCTTCTCCCATTGGCATAGCTACCACCTCTTGGGGAAGTGGATTAACTACGCCAATGGGAGAAGCTCTCCTGTTGGCGTAGAAGCGTCTTCGCTTAAGCGCTACAGCAGTGCAGCTGCACCAGTGCACTATAGACCTGCCCTGAGTGTAACAGATGCAGAGACATTATGTGATTCTGCAGAGAGCCTGGAAAAATAGCTCTGAGAGGTGTGAACTCTCCTATTCATCTCAATGAGGGGTTCACTCAGCTGCCCAGTGATGATCATTTAAATGTCACTGCTGTTAACTATTTAATCCGTCATATAAGAAGGGAGATGGAGGGTCACAGAGTTGCACTATTTACTCCAATCGAATCTGATTTTGGTGCCACAAGTGGGTTGCATTTGGACAGTAACACCACTATTTTCCCCCCAACCAAGAAGCCAAATGCTTGGGAATCTTGGAGCCCTGCCTAAAAGGGAGCCAAACAGCTTCTCAATCCTATTTTGAATATCTACACAGCCTACCGGGAACAGCATCTCATTTGGGGACTCAGATGGGTGAAACTTATTTTGTGGGCAGAGCCTGGAAGCGCACCACCATGTTTTCGCCCCATTCTGACCCCTGGAGATATTAATGATTTGGGAGAAGCTCAGTTGCTACATTAATAACATTGATAGGAGTCATATAAGGCAGTCAAAAGGATTTGTGTCACGGGGAGTCAGCCCCTGTGAATGAAGCGGGTCCAATGCCCCAGTGCCAGACCAGGTGCTCCCAGTTTGTTCGATTAAGAGAGTGGGGAAGCCCCTGGGGCTACAAGGGATCAGGGCACCTGGGACCCAAGGAAAGAGAGGCTTGTTGAGATGGAGGCCTGGTGACTCAGAGCTACCTGGGTCAGAATGTCAGAGTCCCGGTGGAAGGTTGAAGGCCAGGGGAGCAGCAAGAGGGGGTTGCTGGCTGCCTTCCCAGAGCCAGAGAGCCATAGCTAAGGGCTGGAGAGAGCTGAAGGCAAGGGAGCAGTGGAGGCACTTTCCTGCTGACATCTCCATGCTGGAAAGCTGGACCCAGGCAGAAAGTGAGAGGAGCAGGGGAAGTGAGGGATGCTCCCCTGGTGAGAACGATCTCCCAACAGAATAGCAGTAGGGGTTCCCCCTGGGAACTGTGGGGTTGTACTCCAGCTGGAAGAAGAGGCTATGCTGGCAAAGGAGCAGCAGAGGACTGACAAGGAGCCCAGGTGCACAAGAAGACACTAATATGGAAGGAAAGTGCCTGTTGGGAAGAGTGGGGTTTTACACAAAAGAATTGCCTTTCTGGGTCAGACCACTAGTCCAATTGGCCCAATATCATGTCTGCAACAGTGTCCAGTACCAGATCTTCCAAGGTAGTGTACATGACAGGACAGTTTTTTTTTTTATTACCAATATCAGCTGTGGACTATATATGCCCCTTTCATCCTAGAAACACACCAAAGGTGAAAACCCACTTGAAAAAATCCATGGCTTTTATCCTCTCAAAGTGGCCCATTTGTGGTCAGGGGATACTAGATGTGGAAGGGATGGAGTCTGGCCACAAAGTGGCCATAGATCTATGGTGAAAGGTATCAGATACTTCCACTGATTTCAGAGAAAGGCAAGATCCTGTCAGCCACCTCTCATCTTCTTCCATACCAAATTCAGCATGAATGGCTCCGTTGCTCTGTTGCTGTTGGTTCCCTTCTGCACTTGTATTCATTTGACCCTTCCAATGGGAATGAGAGTGAGAAGTCAGTGCTGCTACTGAAAGCAGAATCATTGTGCCAATGGTTCACATGACAATAGCATGTTTCCTTGGGGAACCTGATGGGCAGGACAGCAGTTCCCAAGATCTCTCATCAACTCCCAGTGGGCCTGATCCAGTAATCCACATGTGAGTAACTTTGCTCCCCTTGATAAAGCAGCACAAATGAGAAGTGGCCTGATTTAACTAGATCCTAGTGGGAGCAAGGTTCTGTCTCCATTCCAGTTATTTCTCCTTAAATTCAGCCTGTTTCTGAAAGGTTTCTTAAGAAAGGTGTTTCTTAAAGGTTTGGCCCTGGCTCTGAGTTGCACCTCTTAGGCATTAACCCACCATTGTGCGACACAGATACCTATCCCCTGTATAATTAGTATAGCCCCAGGAACTTGCTGCTGTAATTAATTGCCGATTCTCACAGCTGTCTATCATTCACACCAGTGTCACAGAATAGCTAGAGGATAAAGAGTTTCACCCCCTATCTCTTTCCACCCCCTTTCCCTTCCCCCAATGTGTCTTTGTGCTGAGGGGTGCATAAGACATAGGCACAAAGTAGCATAGGACTATTACACCACCCATACGCAGCCCAGGGAACCCCTGGAATGAAAGAATTCTAAGCTAGTGGGATCCAGCTGCTTCATGTCCCACGAGAAACATCAAAGATGCAGAATCCAGGCTAGTTTCCTTGTACCTAGGGGATTTGGGCACATATCTGGCCAATGCCTCAAAAGTCCAGGACACCAGCCAGCTTGCAGAAGTGATTTTACATCCTCTTTCTCAGAGTTTCAGGCAGGTCTGGCTGTTGGTGATGTGGTTATAGAAGAATTGTTTTAGGCCTTCCCACATCATCATGACCCCTGCAAAATGGTCAGTGTTCAGCCATTAGCTAGCTCCAGGAATGGCTTCAGATGAGCTCGGCAAATACAGGGTGCACTGGTTTGACTTGCACACACATATCTTATCCTTTCGTTCCCCAGCTCCACACATGGGTGGGTAAAGATTTTTCAGTCATTCTGCATGTCGTCACTGTGGCATATAGTTATGATGTGGGACAGTCTAAAACAGTGCTATTATTAAATAAAAAGCCTGCCTAAATCCCTAAAGATGATCAGGAAATGTATTTTTTTTTCATATAAAAATTCAAAGAAAACAATCTGGTTGGTTTTGTTTGCTTTTTAAAACAATCAGTTTGAAAATGAAAAATTGACAATTTTTTTGGTTTTTGCTAATAAAACCCTGACAGGTTTCATCTTAATGGAGTGAGATTGTCACTTTGGGGATTTTTGTTTTTGGCAAAAAAAGCAGAAATTGTATCATAGAAACTTCCAAATGATTAAAAAGGATTTTTTCATCCTCCCCCCACCCACCTCCCAAAACTCCCAAACAAATAAAGTGAGAAAAAAATGTAACCGGGACCACTAACCACATCTCCAAACAGGCAAACATTATGTACAAACTGCTTAAGATAATCCATTAAGGCCAATGGAACAACACATATTAAGTCCAAGTACCATGCAGCTGGAAAACAGCCTAGATGGCTAGGAAGTCAAGTGGTTTAATCATGAGCAGAATGTAATTGCAGGAGACAAAACAAGCAGAATTGAGTGATCTTTTCTGCAAATTTCAGGGAGTTTGGGACGTGTTGCAAACATTTCACCCAGTGCCTGGGTTGAGGAGGTGTTAATAACTCCACTCAAGCCCGAGCAATCTTTCCTGCAAGACATACCTGTATTGCCACAGAAGTGGAGGGTGCAGAATACGTCTGAGTGGTGTGGTAGGATAAACCCTCCTTTTGGTGCAACCAGGCCCCTTCTGTAGGCTGACAGCAGGGCTGAATTAGGGAATTCAAGCACAACACGAGACCCGCTCCCCAGTGTCTTTACCCCCTTAGCCCTATCCCCCTGGAAGTGGTGGTGGCAGACCCCTTCCTGCCACCCCTGAGAGGCAAGGACAGTGGTGTAGGTGTTTTTTTTTCCCTACAGGAAGCAGCAGGGGGGAGCAGGGGGGCCACCAGGACTTGCGCTAGCTATGTCTGCATAGGTGGGTGAGTTAGGCTCACTGCACACTGTCCCTTCTACCACATACACAGTGCTCAGTGGGAAGAGCCCCTAGGAGCAATGGGTCTTGGAGGTCACACCACATTACGATCAATGGGGCAGTTTCCCCTCTCAGAGCTATTGTGTGATGCTCTTTGCAGACTCAAGCCCACGCCACTGCATGGGTTCGATGGGTGTGGTGGGAGAGACATTTTCAAGCTGTTCTGAACAACCACAACGGACAGAAACTCACTCTTTTTAAAAGGAAATCTGCGATTGTGCTATACTCACAAGATTCCAGAAGCTGGCACCCTAGGCATGGGCCTGTGCCTTAATACTGCCCCTGCTGGGAAATCCCATCTGACACAACCAGGAACTCCGTGTATCTACCACTTATTGCAGATCTGCCCTGTGGAATTTATGGGCGGCTATAGCCCCCAGGCTGAAATCAAGGGAAGGGGGGAATGTAAATGTTGTTTTTCCCATTACCATAATGCTTATTTACCAATGGGAGGGAATGACTTGTGCCTTGCTCTCTGAATGGAGCCATTCTTTTGCTCATGCAGAGACACGTCTCAGGCCAGCTGGCTGCCTGAGTTGCTTGTTATCAAGTCTCACAAGTGTGAAGAGACCAAACAAAATCACAACCATATTGCATCTTTACAAGCCAACACCGTGGTCTCTGGCCGAAAAGCACCACTGCGGTTTGGCTCTGGGTAAGCAGAGTTATTAATAAAGGCAGAAGGCTCAGAAGCTGCAGGTTTGCCCTGACCAGTGGCTCCTGGTAAACAGATTCCTTCTATTTCCTGGACACAATTTAAGTCACAATGCTCTGGAGAAGACCACTGCCAGTTGGTGGCTAAAAGCAAAATCGCAACAAGGGGGCAAAAGACAGGATAATAAAGAAAACACAGATCCATCCAGTTTCCAATTCTGTCACAAATGCTCCCTTAGGCCTACTAGGTAATGGTAATAAGCTAGCACAGTGTCCATATGCCATCTGCTGTTTGTTCAAGGCTTCTTCTGCTTCACCTCTTGCAAAATCTCCCACAAGTGACCACTCCCCTTCTGATACCCACACCCTAGCACAGAGAGCCCAGGGATAGCTTCACTGACATTTGCCACACAGTCACCTGCAGTAGAGAGGAACTGTGGTACATATAATTAGTAGGCTTATGCTATCTATCCCTCTCAGGTTTCTGTTATGACACTTGTGGGCATTCAGCCATAAAGCTTATGCTCCAATACATCTGTTGGTCTATAAGGTGCCATAAGACTCTTTGCTGCTTTTTACAGATCCAGACTAACACGGCTACCCCTCTGATAGTGGGCATAGTAGTTATTCTTGCAGGCCGGACAGATCGCCTTTCCATCACTTTGCAGAAACGACTGTTACACATGTACATAAACTTTTGCACCCAGTGGTTGATGGTCCGTTCGGAAAGAATCATTTACCCTTATTATCAAGAGTATCAGACAGACCACTAGGCACCATATTAAGTGATGTCATAGCCAGCTCCATGATAACAATTCCAGATTGAATAAGGGTCAGTGCACAGCTGCGGTTTCCCAGAACCAAGGCAATGACTCTGAGGCCTGAATGGTTTGCTGACTCCGGGCCTCAAAAAGGACATCTGCCTAGAACTGGTCAGAAAATGGAAATGACAATTTCTATCCCATGTGAAATTCTGACATTTTAAAAACCTGTTTTCATCCCAAATCGAGATGAATGATTCTATGGAATGGAATTTCTGAAATCTTTAGATGAAGGATCATCAAAATGACCTCATTGAAAGATTTATGTCAAAATTAAGTAAGAAAGCTGAAACGAAATGAGAAAGCTGAACTGAAATATCCCATTTCAATTTTGGATCATTTCAAAAAATGTCCATCAAAAATGTTGCTGAAATAGATATTTTCCAGCCAAACTTTATGATTTTCACAAAACAGCATTTTCTGGTGGAAAACTCTTATGTCAGTTTTTCTAACCAGCTCTATATCTGCCTCACATTCAGTTGTGATCAAAAGACAAGTGGATGGGGGGAAGTAGTAGACATGATATATCGTGATTTTAGTAGAGTTTTTTGACGCAGTCCCACATGACATTTTCATAAGCAAACCAGGGAAATGTAGTCGACATGAAATTACTATAAAGTGGGTGCATAAGTGATTGAAAGATCATTCTCAAAGAGTATGGTTAATTGTTCACTGTCCGACTAGGAGGACACATCTAACGGAGTCCCACTGGGATCAGTCCTGGTTCTGCTACTCTTCAATATTTTCATTAATGATTTGGGTAAAGGCGTGTAGAGTATGTTTATAAAATTTACAGATGACCAAGATGGGAGGGATTGCAAGAACTTTGGAGGACAGGATTAGAATTCAAAATGTCCTGGACAAATTGGAGAATTGGTCTGAAATCAGCATGATGAAATTCAATAAAGACAAGTGCAAAATACTTTACCTAGGGAGGTAAAATCAAATGTACAACTACAAAATGGGGAGTAACTGGCTAAGTAGTAGTACCTCTGAAAGGATCGGGGGGTTATAGTGGATCACAAATTGAATATGAATCAACAATGTGATGCAGTTGTGAAAACGGCGAATATCATTCTGAGGTGTATTAACAGGAGTATTGTAGGTAAGGTATGGAAGGTAATTGTTCCACTCTACTCAACACTGGTGAGGGCTTAGCTGGAATACTGTGTCCAGTTCTGCACGCCACACTTTAGGAAAGACGTGGACAAATTGGAGAGAGTCCAGAGGACAGCACCAAAAATGTTCAGAGGTTTAGAAAGCTGGACCTATGAGGAAAGGTTACAAAAAGTGGACATGTTCAGTCTTAAGAAAAGAAGACTGAGGGGAGACCTGATAATGCTCTTCAAATATGCTAAGGGCTATTATAAAGAGGACAGTGATTGATTGTTCTTCTTGTCCACTAAAGGTAGCACAAGAAATAATGGGCTTAATCAGCAACAAGGGAGATTCTAACTATCAGAGTAGTTAAACTCTGGAATAGGCTTTCAAGGGAGGTTGTGGAATCTCCATCATTGGAGGTTTTTAAGAACAGGTTGGACAAATACCAGTCAGGGATGGTCTAGGTTTACTTGGCCCTGCCTCAGCCCAGGGGACTGGAATAGATGCCTTTTCAAGATCACTTTTGGCACTCCATTTCTATGATTGTCTGGTCAGATGGCAGGCTGTATGAAGAAATGACAGGTGAAGGGGCTGACAGGAAATGCACACCCATGACAATAAATAATAATGATTCCATTCAAATCAATGGGTTATATGATGTGATGGGACATACAGGACCCATGCTGGCAAGAAGGGAGTTCATGAAGGCCCGGGGATGCAGTTGGCAAGGCCGGCTCTAGGCACCAGCAAAACAAGCAGGTGCTTTGGGCTGCAAATTACCAGGGGCGGCATTTGGGCCACCATTTTTTTTTAAACTCACTTCCCCCCTTCTCACAACCCTGCAGAAGCAGAGCCATGGAGCAGCTGGGATCCAGCCTGGGAGCTGAGAACCCACGGGACCCTGGGAGCTGTAGTTCCTTGGCGAGCTCCCTGCCTATAGAGCCAGCCCTGGAGCAGGGAAAGGACTACATTTCACAGCAATCCCTTGGCTGCTATCAACAGGAAAGGGAGGGGAGGGAGTGAGGTAGCTGAGACCTCATGCTGCAGCTTGCTGTGAGTCGAAAGGGGTGGCCCTGTGAATGGGGAACAAGTGTGCCCAAGGAGTTGAAGGCTTTGGCCCAGATATCCCCAGACCAGATTAGGGATACTGCTGTGACCTCCTTGCAGCCCCCAAAGAAGGAATTGGGTGGACTAAATGGACAGTGCCCCTCTCTATCTGAAGCCTAGCAAGGGAGATACGTGGATCCCACTAGAATTTGAAATGAAAAGTAAGGGAGGGGAGGCTCTGCTAGACTGGGCAGCTTTAGATAGAGTACCAGGCATGTAGGAGGATTTACACTTCTGAGCCATGGAAGCAGAAATTGACTTTTCCTTTCCAGATTTAGCTAATATTCAGAAAGGGAATCTAGCACCTGCCTTCCAGATTTGAACACCCTCAAAATTCAGGAGTGCTCAAGCTCAATTTGGGCAGCTGTTACTTCATTTCTCCCAAATCAAATATACTGATCCACTGTAACTTGCTGTAGAAAAAGTAGAATAAAATTGAGCAAGAAACGCTTCCCAGTCGTTTTTAGGACTGGAATTGCTATTTTCAACAGCCATTGCTTTTTTTTTTTTTTTTTTTTTTTTTTTAGTTTGTTTAAAAGGAAGACAGTGATATTGCATTGGCAAATTCCCCATAGAAACAAAGAATGGAACAAAAGAATAATAAAGGCACCTCAAGGTTTCCTCATTTATGTAGGACAGTCTTATAATATGCATCCAGATATCCTCCAGTCACACAAGCTGAAAATTGTTCCACTTTACTGCAGTTCTGTAACCATATGGGAACCAATCCTGTCTGTGTTCTGTGCACATCCAAAATTCCTGCTGAATGACCCGCTCTGGGAGCGAGTTACCAGTGACCCAGGCCTGGGGTGGCAGGAGGGTGCAGGTTGGGGGGAGAGCCTGGGGCAACAGGGGCGTGGGGGGAGGGCACTGGGGGGAGAAAAGGGGGGAGCCCAGTGCTGGGGCAGCAGGGTGTATGTGTGTGGGGGGAGAACCCAGGGCTGAGGCAGTGGGGGGCAGCCAAAATTTTTTTTGCTTGGAGCAGCAAAAAACCTAGAGCCGGCCCTGGCAGTTGGCCTCGTCCTATAACACCTGGAGCAGTTTTCAGGTGTGGAGAGGGGAATTAAAAAGGAGAGGATCCAGCCCAGTTTGGGGCTGACCAGGAAGGAGCTCTGCCTCCTCATTGGTTTCAGCCAAGAGTTGGAAACCGCTTGCTTTCCAGATGAGCCTCTCAGTGGATGGGATGACTGGGCCCAGGGAGACTGACCAAAAGAACTGTCTGCATGAAGACAAGCCCAAAGTAGAAGGATGGGGTGCTGCTGAAGACTCCTTTTGTTTTTCAGTTTTTCATTGATCCATAGATTCCAGAAGGGGCCATTGTGATCATCTAATATATGACCTCCTTTATAACACAGGAAAGAGACATCAGAACATAAGAACGGCCATACTGGGTGAGACAAAGGTCCATCTAGCCCAGTATCCTGGCTTCTGACAGTGGCCAATGCTAGGTGCCTCAGAGGGAATGAACAGAACAGGTAATCATCAAGTGATCCATCCCCTGTCACCCAATCCCAGCTTCTGGCAAACAGAGGCTAGGGATACCATCCCTGCCCATTCTGGCTAATAGCCATTGATGGACCTATCCTCCATGAATTTATCTAGTTCTTTTTTGAACTCTATGAAGGCTTGGCCTTCACAACATCCTCTGGCAAAGAGTTCCACAGGTTGACTGTGCATTGTGTGAAGAAATACTTCCTTTTGTTTGTTTTAAACCTGCTGCATATTAATTTCATTTGGTGACCCTTACTTCTTGTGTAATGAGAAGGAGTAAATAACACTTCCTTATTTACTTTCTCTACACCAATCATAATTTTATAGACCTCAATCATATCCCCCGCTTAGTCATCTCTTTTCCAAGCTGAAAAGTCCCTGTTTTATTAATCTCTCCTCATATGGAAGTTGTTCCATATCCCTAATCATTTTTGTTGTCTTTTCTGGAACCTTTTTCAATTCCAATATAGCATTTTTGAGATGGGGCAACCTCATCTGCATGCAGTATTCAGGATATGGGCTTACCATGGATTTATATAGAGCAATATGATATTTTCTGTCTTATTATCTATCCCTTTCTTAATCATTCTCAACATTCTGTTTGCTTTTTTGACCGCCGCTGCACATTGAATGGATGTTTTCAGACAACTATCCACAATGACTCTAAGATCTCTTTATTGAGTGGTAACAGCTAATTTAGACCCATCATTTTATATGTAGAGTTGAGATTGTTTTCCAATGTGCATTACTTTGCATATATCAACACTGAATTTCATCTGCCATTTTGTTGCCCAGTCACCCAGTTTTGTGAGATCCTTTTGTAGCTCTTCTCAGTCTGCTTGGGACTTAACTATCTTGAGTAGTTTTGTATCATCTGCAAATTTTGCCACCTTACTGTTTCCCCCTTTTTCTAGATCATTTATGAATATGTTGAATAGGTCTGGTCCCAGTACAGACACTTGGGGGACACCACTGTTTACCTCTCTCCATTCTGAAAACTGACCATTTATTCCTACCTTTTGTTTCCTATCTTTTAACCAATTACTGATCCATGAGAGGACCTTCCCTCTTGTCCCATGACAGATTACTTTGCGTAAGAGCCTTTGGTGAGGGACCTTATCAAAGGCTTTCTGAAAATCTAAGTATACTATATCCACTGGATCCCCCTTGTCCACATGCTTGTTGACCCCCATCAATGAATTCTAGTAGATTGGTGAGACAATATTTGCCTTTTTAAAAACCATGTTGGCTATTCCCCCAACAAATTATGTTCATCTATGTGTCTGACAATTCTGTTCTTTACTATAGTTTCAACCAATTTGCCCAGTACTGAAGTCAGGCTTACTGGCCTGTAATTGCCGGGGTCACCTCTGGAGCCCTTTTTAAAAATTGGTGTCACATTAGCTACCCTCCAGTCTTTTGATACAGATTTAAATGATAGGTTACAAACCACAGTTAGTAGTGCTGCAATTTCACATTTGAGATCCTTCAGAACTCTTGGGTGAATACCATCTGGTCCTGGTGACTTATTACTGCTTAGTTTATCAATTTGTTCGAACATTTCCTCTACTGACATCTCAATCTGGGACAGTTCCTCAGATTTGTCACTTAAAAAGAATGGCTCAGGTTTAGTAACCTCCCTCACATCTTCAGCCGTGAAGACCGATGCAAAGAATTCATTTAGTTTGTCTGCAATGGCCTTTTCATCCTTGAGTGCTCCTTTAGCATCTCGATTGACCAGTGGCCACACTGGTTGTTTAGCAGGCTTTCCGCTTCTGATGTACTTAAAAAAATTAGCTATTACTTTCTGAGTCTTTGGCTAGCTGTTTTTCAAATAATTTTTTTGCCTTCTTAATTATATTTTTACACTTCACTTGCCAGAGTTTATGTTCCTTTCTATTTTCCTCACTAAGATGTATCTTCCACTTTTTAAAGTTCCACAGGTTGCCTTTTTGTCTCTCACTGTTTCTTTTACTATGTTGTTTAGCCACAGTAGCACTTCTCTGGTTCTCTTACTATGTTTTTTAATTTTGGATATACATTTAAGTTGAGCCTCTATTATTGTGTTTTTAAAAAGTTTCCATGCAGCTTTCAGGGAATTCACTTTGTGCACTCTACCTTTTTATTTCTCTTTAATTAACTCCCTCATTTTTGTGTAATCCCCCTTTCTGAAATTAAATACTACCATGGTGTACCTTCCCCAAAATAATTTCTACAGCAGATCTTTTAGAACAAACATGCAATCTTGATTTTAAAAATTGTCAGTGATGGGGAATCCATCATGACCCTTGGTAGATTGTTCCAATAGTTAATTGCTCTCACTGTTAAAAATGTACACTTTATTTCCAGTCCGAATTTGGCTAGCTTCATTTTCTAGCCATTGAATCATGTTATACCTTTCTCTGCTATATTGAAGATCCCATTATTAAATATTTGTTCCCCATGCAGGTAGCTATAGAGTGTAATCAAGTCACCCCTTAACCATCTCTTTATTAAGCTAAATAGATCGAGCTCTTTGAGTCTAACACTATAAGACATTTTTCTAAACTTTTAATTATTCTTGTGGCTCTTCTTTGAACCCTCACCAATTTATCAGTCCCCTTCTTGAATTGTGGGCACCAGAACTGGATACAGTATCCAGCAGCGGTCACACTAGTGCCAACTACAGAGCTAAAATAACCTCTCTACACCCAAGGATCCCCTGTTTAACCAATGATTGGTTTGCTCGTTTGTAGTATTCCTTTCATTTCTCCACTTGAATATCCAGGAAGACATCGAACTCATGTGTGCCCAAGCCAGAGCACCACTGCGCCTGACCTGTGAAGGCAGAACATGACCATCAAAGCCCTTGCAACAGGAGGAGGAGTGCCCTCTTGGGCGTCACAGAGGCAGGCCCTGTCAGAGAGCAGTGTAAATGGAGAATAATGTAGTGGTGAATCAGAATATCCAAGTGGATAAGTATAGTAGATGAAAAGAAAATAGTTCAACCCGCATGACCATCCTCAGGTTTCAGAAGACAAGGTAGTAAGTACTTCAGATGATGAAAAAAAGAAAAATAGAATATGGAGGGATTATAAAACCAGATGAGCTTCCATAAGAGGAGGGATTTTTTTTTAAATCAGGCATAAAATGAATTTGGTTGAACCCCATACAAGGAACATTTCTGCCTGAATGGAATAATTTTGCCCAAGTTTCAAAATGTTGAAAATAAAACATGATCCAAAATGTATTGAAGTTGATGGAATCTTTTCATTGACTTTATTGGATCAAGCCCACAGTGATGAGGAAATATTAGGTTCAAAGCACTGATTTTCGTTATTTAACGTGGTGAAATTCTCTGATCTGTGTTATGCAGAAGAGGAAATTGGGTTGTTAAAGGATCACCAGTTCCTTTGTGTGCACTTGGTTGAGACAAAGCCTTATGACATGATAACAGAGCAATGAAAGTCATTGGGAGATGGGTGGTTGGGGTTGGCGGGCATGTGACAACATCCGCATGCTCTCAGCTGTTTCTTTTTGGAGTGGGGGGGTTTGTTTATTTATTTATTTATTTTTGGACAAACCCAGAACTCCTTTGAATTTTGAGTGAAACATTAAGCATGCCAAGAAGGGGCAATTTTAAAACTACAGCTTGAGCTTACTTGCACTAGGAACCCATTCACATGACTGACTGGAGCTAACCAATATCAGGTTGAAAGCAGTTTTCAGTCATGAGATAGCTAAAGTTATCAATCAAATGGATCCTTTGGGTCAGGACTTGTCTGAAGCCTGCAAAACCCAAAGAATCATCCAGAGCTCTGTCAGTCTATGGGCTCTAATCAAGAAGAACGAACTGAAGAAATGCACAGAATGCCAGAATGAAGGTGTCAGGGATTATAACAGAGCTAACCTCAGACAGGTCATTGTTTGCTCATTTCCTGGTCGTGTCCAGATGTCAGCACGATATTGATCTACATGAGACTTTGGGAAAGTACGAGTTTTCCGTGAAACCACAATGAAAGTTCAAATGTGATGGAACAATGAACATGTGTCAGGTGAAAAGCAAACTAACGCACATCCTGTAAGGTCATCCTAAAGCAGCACCTAGTGGCAAAGTGACTGGTACCTTATGCCAACCTGGGATGCGGGTGATCTAGCTTCAGTTCCATCCCTGCCACCTGATATGGAAAAGGGATTTAAACTTGGAGACTGGACTATGGGAATATTCTGAGGAGGAATTTTCTCAATTTTTCCCGTTGAAGCTGTTCTGCTTTTTATAAGCAACTAAATAGTCACTGGCGCAGGGATATAGTTTTAGGACATCAGTGCCCTGCCACCAGGCATTATCTTCCTCACCCTTTTTCCCTGGCCCAGTGACTATTCATCATCTTTATGAATGACTAGGAATGGACATAAACTGCTAGCTGAAAAATGTTGGCCCAGCTCTACTCTTGTAGGACCTGAGACTTCCTAAACCAGGTATTGAAGCTGCATATACCGACATAAAAAAGGCCAGTATGTTTTACAACAAAGTGTATGGGAGAGGCACAACTTGCTTGCCTTGTTACCATGGCTACACTAGATTTACTGCAGTTTCAACTCAGCAGCGCAGAGTTGTATTTTAGAATCTTCGGTTGCTTTGCTTTCACGATAATACATGTACTTCTGCCACAGCTTAATGATGCAAACATTTTCTTCTCTTGTTGATGATCCCGGTCACACATAATCTTTCACTTGCACATTTCTGCTAAGTTAGGTTTATACTCCAAATAAATTTTACTTTTGCTTGCTGTGAATAGCCTGAGGAAAAATATGGAGGCTTCACTGGGCCAAAATACTGCTCTGTTTACTTTATGGTTTCATTAATCGTAAGCATTGAATCAAAATGTCTCACTCCCGCCCCCCAACAAATCTCTGTGTTGCTGTCCCGCCTCCAGCACTCGCCCCGCTCCTGCAAAAACGGAAGCATGTGAGTATCACTCCTCACACATGAATAGTTGTGTTAACTTCAGCATGGCTTCCTGTAAGGTACTTATACGCTTGAAAATTCACAGGATTTGGCTAACGTAAGGGCTTAGAGCTGCAATGAAGTTTGCTTACAGGATACGGGCCGGAGTAGCAACTGCAGACTCTTTCCACCCTATGCTGGGGCCACTAGATCTGCATGAGTACAAATTCAAGACACCATTTTCCTGTTGCTGCCCGCAGGCCACCTCGCCATTGGTATCTTCTGTGCCGGAGTATGATAAGGGCCCTGTATGGAGAGCCCCTATGCTGCACAGACAATCCAGGAAGTTTTTAGAAAGTGTAGGGGACAAATTTCTGGTGCAAGTACTAGAGAAACCAACTAGGGGCAGAGCTCTTCTTGACCTGCTGCTCACAAACAGAGAAGAATTAATAGGGGAAGCAAAAGTCGATGGGAACCTGGGCAGCAGTGACCGTGAGATGGTCAAGTTTAGGATCCTAACACAAAGAAGAAAGGAAAGCAGCAGAATACGAACCCTGGACTTCAGAAAAGCAGACTTTGACTCCCTCAGGGAACTGATGGGCAGGATCCCCTGGGAGAATAACATGAGGGGGAAAGGAGTTCAGGAGAGCTGGCTGTATTTTAAAGAATCCTTAACGAGGTTGCAGGTACAAACCATCCCGATGTGTAGAAAGAATAATAAATATGGCAGGCGACCAGCTTGGTTTAACAGTGAAATACTTGCTGATCTTAAACACAAAAGAAGAAGCTTACAAGAAGTGGAAGCTTGGACAAATAACCAGGAAGGAGTATAAAAATATTGCTCAGTGAAATCAGGAAGGCCAAATCACAATTGGAGTTGCAGCTAGCAGGGGATGTTAAGAGTATCAAGAAGTGTTTCTACAGGTATGTTAGCAACAAGAAGAAGATCAGGGAAAGTGTGGGCCCGTGACTGAATGGGGGAGGCAACATAGTGACAGAGGATTTGGAAAAAGCTAATGCACTAAATGCTTTTTTCCCTCTTCATGAACAAGGTCAGCTCCCAGACTGCTGCACTGGGCAGCACAGTATGGAGAGGAGGTGACCAGCCCTCTGTGGAGAAAGAAGTGGTTCAAGACTATTTAGAAAAAGCTGGACGAGCACAAGTCCATGGGGCTGGATGCGCTGCATCCGAGGGTGCTAAAGGAGTTGGCGGATGTGATTGCAGAGCCATTGGCCATTATCTATGAAAACTCATGGTGATCGGGGGAAGTCCCGGATGACTTGAAAAAGGCTAATGTAGTGCCCATCTTTAAAAAAGGGAAGGAGGAGGATCTGGGGAACTACAGGCCAGTCAGCCTCACCTCAGTCCCTGGAAAAATCATGGAGCAGGTCCTCCAGGAATCAATTCTGAAGCATTTGGAGGAGAGGAAAGTGATCAGAACAGTCATTATGGATTCACCAAGGGCAAGTCATGCCTGACTAACCTAATTGCCTTCTATGAGGTGATAACTGGATATGTGGATGAGGGGAAAGCACTGGACGTGTTATTCCTTGACTTTTAATATGGTCTCCCACAGTTTTCTTCCCAGCAAGTTAAAATAGTATGGACTGGATGCATAGACTATAAGGTGGCTAGAAAGCTGGCTAGATCATCGGGCTCAATGGGTAGTGATCAATGGCTCCATGTCTAGTTTGCAGCCAGTATCAAGCGGAGTGCCCCAAGGGTTGGTCCTGGGACTAGTTTTGTTTAATATCTTCATTAATGATCTGAAGGATGGCGTGGACTGTAGCCTCAGCAAGTTTGCAGATGACACTAAACTGGGAGGAGTGGTAGATACGCTGGAGGTTAGGGATAGGATAAGTAGGAGCATTGCCAGCAGATCAAGGGATGTCATCATTCCTCTCTATTCAACATTGGTGAGGCCTCATCTGGAGTACTGTGTCCAGTTTTGGGCCCCACACAACAAGAAGGATGTGGAGAAATTGGAAAGAGTCCAGTGGAGGGCAACAAAAATGATTAGGGGTCTGCAGCACATGACTTATGAGGAGAGGCTGAGGGAACTGGGATTTTTTAGTCTGCAAAAGGTAAGAATGAAGCGGGATTTGATAGCTGCTTTCAACTACCTGAAAGGGGGTTCCAAAGAGGATGGATCTAGACTGTTCTCAATGGTAGCAGATGACAGAACAAGGAGTAATGGTCTCAAGTTGCAGTGGGAGAGGTTGAGGTTGGATATTAGAAAAATATTTTTCACTAGGAGGGTGGTGAAGCACTAGAATGGGTTATCTAGGGAGGTGGTGGAATCTCCTTCCTTAGAGGTTTTTAAGGTCAGGCTTGACAAAGCCCTGGCTGGGATGATTGAGTTGGGAATTGGTCCTGGTTTGAGCAGGGGGTTGGACTAGATGACCTCCTGAGGTCCCCTCCAACCCTGATCTTCTATGAGATCAAGGATGTGTGTGCTTTAGTAGCAAACAGCACAACTGGATATTATTATTTTTTTGTATTACAATATTAACTCTGGACTGCAGCCGGTGATCCCATTAGGTTAGTTACTGCCCAGAGACAGAACAAAAGGAGAGTCCTTGCCCTGGAGAGTTTACTGTCTAAGTAAGGTTGTTGGGCAGGACTTGTACCAATGACCTGCACCAGACTTGCATTTCAGCCTTATAGCTCTGCACGAAATAAAATGTGGTTGACATACGCTTGGCAACTGGCAGAATCTTCATACTCCTCTTTCAAAATGTTTTTTAAAACCTTCTTGACAAACACAGAGAGCTCAGGGTGTTTGCACAGCACCACTGCTGACACAATGGCATTTTTAACATTTGAAGGGGGAGGGAGAAATAATCTTGCCATAAAAATGCAGGGGGAGAGAGAAATAATCTTCCAAAGAATGCAAATGAAAAGTATGGGTGTGAAATAGAAGCATTCTCCAAGTCACTGGTGAAAACCTATATTTTCTTGACAATTATAACAATATTAGCTAGCAGTGAAGGTTTCCAAGGCAACATGCCCACAGGTGCATTCATGTATAGTGTGCATGACTACCAGCTTTGTCAAAACAAAGGCTGGGTGTCAGGAGGAGGGTATGTGGGCATTAAACATCATTTCATAAATCTACACGGCAAACATTTTTAACAGAATATGTTAATTTTTGTATGTGTGATCATCCCAAGCATTTCACTGCTTTTGGTGGGAGAATATACAGAACAGCTAGTGCATTGACACCTGTCTAAAGACATCATTCAAGAAACTAATTACATTTGGTTGGTTGAGAAAGGTGCCTTCTAATAAGGCAATTTGCTCCGTTTTAGGCCAACTCCTCAGCTAAATCATTGTAACGCCATTGCAGTCAATGGGCCAGATCCCCCGAAGTGTAAATCAGCAAAGTTTCCGTAATAGAGCTTGGTGAATAACTGATTCTTTAGTTTGCTCTCTGCTCTGAAAAATCAGCGGGTCCAACCCTATCCAAGAATCCAGAAAAATGTCAGTGAATTGAAAAAGTCCATCTTGTGTCAAACAAAACACGTCAACCAACCGGAAACGCTTTGTTTCTGGGCATTTTTAAAGGGCTAGATTCACAAAAGAGCCAGAAGGAGGAGGAAGAGGAGATGCCGTCCCTCCAAAAGTGTCTGAACCAGTGTGCAATGGGATGCTCTGCTCTACAGGTGTAATGAGGCCAGGATTTCACTCCAGTGATGCAAAGCAGCCAGAAGTTCTTTGAAATTGGCTTGTTACGCTGAGTTTACAGCTACTTTGTGACAGTGGAGCGTCACTAAACATTGTTGAATCTGCCCCTCAAACTTTTGTCAAAACTAAAAGAAGGGCAAGAAAGTTTAAGATCTGGGCAAAAATTCAACTCAAGCCTTATCCCATCCTTGATGGAAACCCTTTTCTAAACCAGAAAGCTTTGATTCTGCTATGGCTTATAGAAAAATGCACAGATGCACTCAGATGATCTTTTCTAAAAACAGAGAGCACTAATTGAAGATCAAACTTCCCCTGGAAATTAACCAATCACAAAATGCATTCAAAGCAGTAATTAGCCATGTATTGAAAATGGCATGTGCAAGGGTTTTTTTGCTTGGTTTTATTCTTCATTGGGAAGAATCAAAACACATTCAAATCAACTCAAAGAGCAAGCACATAGCACCAGTCCCGTGCTGCTCTCAACATTGCCCGGTGGGTTGCTGTATGAGATGGAGGACAATCGCCCCATGAGCACACGGAATGAGAACAAACATGGAACCTGTACGGGATTGCAACCTTTCTTCCAAAGTGCACAAACATCTTCATTGCAAGCTGAGGTTCAACTGGTAGCACTGTTGTCTTTGGACTGAAACACTGGGTGTTCAAGGTGATGCGGTGCTAGGGGCTATACCCGGTGCTGACATAGCTGGAACAGGGTGGTTTACGTGTGGCTGAATAGCCTGTAACATCTTGAATACCAGATGAGGGGAATCCGGTAACTCAAATATAAAAGGCAGCAGGAAGGGGCAGTGAAAGAAGCTAGGAAACAGGAGATACTAACAGAAGGAAGTGGGGTGAGGACGGAGCTCCAGCCAGAAAGGGCTGGGAAGTGACAGCTTCTGGCGGAGTGAAAGAGCTCTGAATGCAGCTGAAGACCTAGAGCTAAGAACAAATCGTTGTGCTTTGGGACTTTATGTAGAGGACTGTTTGGATTGTCCTGTGACTGAGGACTGTATTGGATCCTAAACCAACCCCAGAAAGGGCTGCTGTGAACCACCACTGAGACTACATGGAACCTACTATTTGGAGTAGCTTACGGGCCTGCAAGTGGGGGCAAATAGGGGCAGAGTGCCTGTAAAGTGACCCCTGGCCACGAGGGGGTGCTCAATAAGCGACCACATCATTACGACAGCTTTGCACTACTAGCTGTCTTAAAGTAAACTCTAGTAGAGACAAGGGAATATCTTTTTACATCAGTGTAGTGAGTCTAGGTAAACCCAAGATGGAAGTATAGTGTTGACCTTGTCTAGCTACAATTCAGTGGCAACCCCCCCCCCCCCATGTTAATACCGAGCCAAGGTTGCTTGGTGGTATGTCGTTCCCTTGCAGAACACTGAGCTGAGCAAAGCTCAACCTTCTGAAAAAACAGGAAATGCAGAGTTACGGTGGCCTCAATATGCCCCGTTAACGCCCATAACATCACTCTGCCGACCCCACAGCTAACCTCTCTTCACAATCCATTCACGCTCATCCACAGGATTCCATCGAACACTATTAAAGGACAAAAAGGGAGAAAAGACGTTGTTCGTGCCACCGTCCCTGGTTCTCCTGGCAGCGGCAATAGCCAGTGGCAATTATTTGTATACACGTCAGTTGCAGTCAGTGTGTTCAGTGTACCTACAGAAATTGGCAAAGGCAATACTTAGCTCTGTGTGGCAGACATGTGTTTGGGAGATCTGGGGATTAGTTTGAGATGTGTGACGAAGCTGTGATTGTGATAGGAATATTAGGAGGAGGTGTATGTTTTCAACCCTCTCTTTTGTGTAAGGAAAGGGAAGAGGTGCTGTGACATGCCATGGTGCAATCCACACCAGTGAGGGTCTGTGTCACTCCTACCCTGCAATCTTGGGTGCCTTACAATGCCCTTGTTGAAGTAGCTCCCCCAGGCCATTCACAAACAGCCTTCCAGTATGCAATTCATACCCTGAGTGTCTGTGTGTAACTGCAGCCTTCCAGCCATGTGTGGGTTACACTCTGGCTTTTACCAGCCTTGGTTATACTGCAGCGTGACCCCATCACACTCCCAGTCCTGGATTTCCCCCCAGAAATGTATGTCTTGTATTGCCCAGCCCTCTCCTGGGCAGTTCAAATATATTAAGTCCATTATTCCTTTTAGGAAATGATAGACACACGACTTGCCACCTTAAATGGAGTTACCCAGACACTTCAACTTCGACACCTTGGGTTAGATGAAGCAATAAAACAATTTTATTAACTACAAAGAGAGAGATCTTAAGTGAGTACAAGCAATGAGGCATAGAAGTCAGAAATGGTACAAGGAAAATAAAGCTAAAACTCTTTCTGTTGCCTAAAGTAACACACTATATAAGATTTAAAGCAAAGTTTCTCACCACGTGCTTCCAACAGCAATACTGACCACACTCTTCAGGTCAGAACACCCACCTCCCATCCCACTCCAGATGCCAACAGCTGCTTCTTTCGTATTCTCAGAGGCGAACAGTGAGATGGACAGGGAGAAAGGAGGGATGTCTTGGGGTGTTTGGCCCTCCTTTTTACAATTTTAGTCTCTCTTTGACAAGCATTTCCAGCTGAGAACCTGGAGACAGGCAATCTGCTAGAGGAAGGATACTTTATGCTGTTTCTTTGTAAGCTGCAGATCTCTCTGTTCCCGCCCCTTCCCGCACTCTCTTGCCAAAGAATGACCACTTCATAGGTGATGGCCCATCAGCTTTGTTGACATCTGGCTGGGGCGTCAACTTGCCCTTTGTCTTTGAGAAACTGGTTTAGCCACTCCCCAGATTTACCTGGGAAACACACTTCAGTCATGATTTCAGCTTATATTCATAGTTTTACCCATGATGTTGCTACATGCCTTTTACCATGATATTTCTGATCAGCAAGTTATGAGTTTTCAAAGGATGCTTTACAAATATTATTACAATGGTGTGTAGGGTGTGAATACAGGGGTGGATTCCATCACAGGTGGCTGTGTACTTTCCATTGTTTCAGTGGAGAATTATGTACGGTAAAGTCAGTAGCAGGGAATAGGGCTTTTATTAGAAGAGATACAGTCAGCAGTCAGGTGGAATAGGAGAGGATTCTAATGAATTAATGATGATTCAAAGAACGTGTAGGTTGAGATGGAATTCTGTCCATCAGTGGAAGGGGGTTGTAAGAGATTGTGAAGTGGTTCTGACGTTGTACACATGTTGTATTCTTCCTGGGAACCTGCCGAAGTATGAGTAGGGGGCAAATAGCCTCCTTTGTTGTTTCATTCACCCACCCACCACCACCCTAAGTTTTTTCTTTCTTTTCCTCACCTCCACTTTGGCATTTTTCCTTTGAAAAGTGGCTGAAAATCCTACTTTTTCCTTTTTCTGTTTTTTTTTTAATAAGAAAAATCATTAAAAACTTAGTCCTTTTCAAACCCCACAGACCAAAAGCATTTTTTAAAAAAGAATATATATATATATATATATATATATATATATATATATCCCCTTTTTGACCAGCTCTGCTATTGAACTTGTCTGGCAACATGAAGTTAATAATTTATGGCCCTTTTCAAAAGTGGTATGTTAGCCACCATTTCCTCTCAAAATAGCTGGTTGGATAATTCATATGGTGTATTTTGTTTGACAAATATTTCTCTGTTTATCCAATCAGAGAATCAGGCCAGTGATATTTGTGAACGAAAAGAGTTGATGGATATTGTAAGATCGCTGGGATGATTGTAGCTTAGATACATATGTCCAGTATCACACAGGAAGTCTCTGGGGGAGCAGGGGCTTACACCCAAGTCTCTGAAGTCCTAGCTAGCGTCTATTCCATCACTCGTCCTGTGGCCTTGGGTTGCTTTGCACCAGTACTGTGCAGAATCTCGGCAATGGCGTCTGCTCTGTTCTCCCCTGCACTAGGCACCTGATTCTCTGTGGCCTTTCAGCCATTTACACCTTTGTAAAGTGAGGCTGATCCTCTGCCCTGCTCCAACAGAAGGCTGGTGTGATCAGCCAACTGGGGATTGTTGTAGCATATCGGTGTGAGGGGTGGGCGTAAAGCCAGGCAAATCTGCTCTATGCTACTTCCTCCTAGACCCCTGGTGTAGGGGAGTGTTGCAGAAGTGTGTCAGGGAGCGTGGCCAGCTTGGTTTCCTCTCCAGTTACTTTAGAGCAGGAGAAAGGCCAGCTGGTAGCATCCCCTTTGGAGCCAAACGTGGAGCAGCCATAAGGCTATTCTAAGTCAGTGGTTCTCTACCTTTTTGGGCTCCGGACCCATTTGTAAATGTTTATAGCCTGTCATGACCCAATAAATGGTCTGGGGTGGTTTTGGTCAGATCCTGCCCCCCGAGGGGTTTGAGTCCTGCCTGGCACTTGCCCCACAGTGGTGGCTCCTGGCTGGGTTTGGGTCTCTGTTCTAGGCATTGCAACCTCTGGGGTTGCAGGACCCAGGACCACAACCAGGGAACAAAGCTGCGGAGATGGAAAAATGGGGCAGCCTGGGGGTGTATGCAAGGTCCCTAGATTTCTGCTGCCCTATTTTTCTACCCCCATGGATTTGTTCCCTGGGCAGCTGCCCCGCTCGCCCCATGTCATCCTGACGGCTGGGCCAAACCTGAGTGGTGCTGGGGAACCAAAAGTTTCAGTGCCTGAAGCAGGGAGGCGGCCCAGCCAGCCCCGGGGGACGGAAGCCACAGCCGCTGCCTCGTGATGCTTTCAAACATTCTGGTGACCCAATTTTGGGCCACAACCCCTGGGTTGAGAAACCCTGATCTAAATTACAACGGGGGCTGAACTGGCCTCTGACCTTTCCCCAGGTGGAGGAGGTGAGGTGGGAAGTTGGTGTGACATTATCTCTATCCCACCTTCTAGAATGCTAGGCATCACGTGGAAGTCAGTGAGATCCGCAGAACCATCCCAACAACACGAAGTGGTGCAAACAGCTTCCCCAGGGAATGTGAATGTAGAATTTTGATCTGGTTCCATTTTGCACTCAGTACAGGGGTAGATGACTGTCCAAGGGGCAAGGCAGTGGGGATTGGGGGCCTCTTACTACAACACTAACCCTACTTTTTACTTTACATGAAACTTTAAATAAAATTGGTGGTGGGGGGGAGAAGAATGAGATGCATGAAAAAAATCACGTTTGGATTAGATGCCTGTTGAATGGCTAGATAGTTGTCCAATCTAAACAGTGCACTAGACTGGTGAGATAACCACATAAAAAACTGGCAAGATATATTATCCCCATTTTTCTGTGGCAAAGCCCCATCTCACTAACTTCATAATAAGGCCTATACATTACCGGTCTCTGAAACTGTCACCTGGCAAAACATCTGGATTGTCTAACTGCAAGTGAGTGCCCTATTCATTCCAGAAACCTGCATGTTCTCCACACACTGACCTTTGGATAAGACAGGTGATGCACCAGGTTAAAATCTGCAGGTCAGCTGAATTCTTGGAAGGAACAATAGCTAGTGAGCTTCCAAAGAAGTGTGCATACATATTTGATTTAAAAGATGCAGCTGTTGTAACTGTGATATCTGTCTCTTTGCCTATGAATGATTTAGACTGGGATTTTCAAAGAACCCCAAGGGAGTTAGAGACCCGGTTTTAATTGGGATTTGAGAGCCCAAATCCCTTTGGCTTCTTTGAAAATTCTAGCAAAACTGTGTACATTGGGTAAAATCAAAATGCTGAATAATACACATAAGGTAAATGTTTTAAAAGTACCTAAGTCCCATTTTGAAAAGAGATTTTGGCACTTAGTAGCCTAAGTCCTATTGATTGTCAAAGGGATCTAGGGATCTAAGTGACTTGGGTGTTTTACATTTTTTTACCTTATGCTTTTTATTGGCCATTTTGGTTGACAGAAAAAATGTACTGAGCTTTCCTCTCTGAAGAGGAGAACCAAACACCTGATTAAATTTCCTTTGCTTTGCACAATATGAGATGTTTGACTGAGCTATAGAAATTCCATTTGTGTGTGTGTGTGTGTGTGTGTGTGTATGTGTGAGAGGAAGAAAAAAACAAACAAACACTGTTGATTTCCTGCTGGCTGAGAATTATTAGTATTTTTCTATCCTGCAAAACCAGCCATTAAATCAGCTGAATACTTTGGCATTAGAATAGTTCAGAATATAAAAAATACCTCCTGTTGTTGAGATGCAAATGTACAATTTTGGATTTAAGGGGAAATCTTTTAGGATGAGGGATGATCTAAATTTAAGGACACTTTACAATTAAACGAGTTACAATGGTAGCTGCAAATCTTACACTTCTGCAAGGTATTTAAAACCCCTGGAAATGAAGAATCAACCAGAACAAGGTTGCAAACAAACAAGGAGACAAAAGCAAAGCGTCCAGATTCTGTATTGCTTTTATGCACTCCCAAATATTACACAGTTCTCTTTAATTATAGGATCTTTAATCTCCCAGATTATAATGTTTGAATGATCGGGAACTTTCGCATGAAATAGCTTACAGTCTGTTCTACTCTTCTTCTATAAGAAAGGTAACCACTAAACATAGAAACATCGGCCATATGATTTTACAGTCACACATAATTATGTGTACTTATGATGCCACAGAGAGTGGAATATTTGATTATCCTGGGCTCCAACAGCAGTTTTAACCTCTAACTTTCTACATTAAGGAGCCTTTAGCTTGAAATGGGAATATATCCTTACTGAAATCTACTTGTTTTTGTCCAGGACTCTACATTCCCCAGTGAGGTTTTCTTTTATGATTGTTCTATAAGTGGGGAGTTGTAGAAGAACCAGCTCTCTGGGTACTTACATAGATCTCACTAATATATTATCTGGGCACTTCGCCATCATTAGTCGATAGGTCAAACAACGCTTTTTTTTTGCTAAAACTGTTTATTGGTGGAAAACTGGGTTTTATAACAAGTGTCAGTTTTCCATGGAAAGATTTGGGTTGTTTTCACATCAAAACACCAACATTTTGACTGGAAAAAAAATCACTCCGCTCTACTCACAATGCTAAAACTACAAGTCAACTAGAAAGGTAACTACAAATGAAAGTCAATAAAACTCAAAGGGACACCACTATGTATTTTCTCACTAAACACATTCACAGCTCATACGAGCTATATTTCAAGTACTAGATGCTATTCAAAACCAAATTCTCTTTTCAGAGCCAGGCTCATGCTGAATCTCTTCACCACTTGTGAGTTAGGAAACATCAGGCCTAATTCACAAAAATATTTCTCAGATCATATCACACTGCTCATAAACTTGTCCAATTTCTTTTTGCTTCCAGAACTACCATTATCACCTTAACTCAGACTTTAGTCTTTGCGGCTAATCTATCTGCTGTCGGTTGTTATGTTAAGTGTTCTTGATCCTAAAGAACTAAACACAAGAATTTAGTGATGCTTTTAGTAATTACCAGCCCCAGGAAAAAAACCAAACCTTATTCTAACTTCCAAAATAAGTAAAGCTTCCAGTCACCCTTCTTTAGTAGATCCTTTCACGGAAAAATCAAAGCAGGAAAAGACAAGAAGTAATATTTTCAAAAATGCCTAAGATACCATATCCAGCTGATTCATTGCCATTGACTGTTCCTGTGTTCAGGACACACCATCATCACATTGTCCCAAGAGACTGTGAAAACCAATTGTGGGCCTGAATTTATAAGTTGTTTAGTTACAGTACTGAATTGCTGTTCCAGGGCAGAATAATCTTTTGCCATTTAAGATCTGCAGTAGTCCACCCACAGCTCGTAGGTTATACAGTATTACATGTTAGCCATGTGTACAATAATGTGTATATATGTTTGAGATTTTTTTTTTAAAAGTAGGGTGGAGGAATGTGATGTCCTGTCTCTTTAAATGTTTGAGCAGCTCCATGCCAAAGTACAAAGCCTCACTTTCATGTTAGTTTCAGTTTTGCAGCTGAAACAATCAAGGCAGCACAGTACACAGCTGTGTTTCTATCTCCTCCTCTGCTGGGTCCAAATGCAACCATTGTGTCTTTTTCGTCCTGATCCTGAGAGATGTCCTGACCAGACCAGTGAGAGGGAGAGACCCCGATCACATAGTCATCTCCACTGGCTCAAGCTAAATCCCAAACATCATCTGTGATGTGAGACTTTGCCTCTCACCTTACCCCCCGGTGTATTGTCCCTTCCGCTCCTTATTTCTTCTCTTTCCTCTCTCTCTTTTCCCTTCTGTCTAGTAAGACTCTGGCTCAGCTGGCAAAGACTGCAGATTTTGCAGTGCTGCTGTAAACCTTGTGATCAGACAGCTAAATGCAATACCCTAAGCAGACCAGTGCTGGTTCACATTTGCCAGGTCTTGGAGTGGCTGGGAAGACTGTGCTGGGCCTGTGTTTTTCCAGCAACGAGGTCGCAAGTGAAAGTCAACCAGAGACAGAAGCTGCATTTTCCATCTTTGCTGTTCTTTCCCCGTTTTTCTGTGTTTGTTTTGTCTTCCAAAAATCGGAATTAAACTTTAACAAGAACAAAACCAGCTCCAACTCATCTCAACTAACTTTTTCTCTGTTCCCCCCCAAAGACAGTTATTGCTGTGACAATCAGGGTCCAGACACCACCAGGGAAGAACGGCAGGTTTAGGCTCCAAAAATGACCCATTGGACCAACTGACTGCTCGTTGGGTCTTGTGTTATGGATGTAGATTGACTAAGGTCTTTTATGAAAGCTTGTAATGTTCTAAACTGAATAATCATTAGGAGCTATGTATACAGGCTATGGTTATGAATTTACGTATGGCTCCACCTCACAGCTGGACAGCGAGTGATTGGACCAGAAGAGGCACATCCCAAGCCAGCCATTTGCACAAAATGGGACTCAAGTAACAATCCATTGTATAACCCACAAAAAGACAATGATGGGACGCTAATGGAAAGACTGTTAAAGACAATTAGGAATGTCCTCACTTAGAACATCTATAGTGTGGGGGGTCGGGGCATGACTGCAAACCTTTTTAAAAGGGAAGGGGTTTGAAATGAAATCCAGACAGAGAGGGAGAGCTTCTTGGGAGGAAGCTGTCAGTGTACATTGGCTCACCTTTAGACCAAGGGGCTATGCTGAAAAACTGTTTAAAGGCAATAGGTAACTTGTATTAGAAGAGATATTTTATCGAATATAAAAGTGTAACACCCGAGGTTGCCTCTTTATGTTTGTTTTCTGTGTAACTTGTCTGTTTGCTCTTCCTTACTAGTTCACCTTTGCATCGGTGGTGGTTTTTTTCTTCTTCTATTAAATACATTTTTGTTTGTTCCCAAGCAGGTCTCTGGTGTGCAAACTATGTATCCCCAAGTGATCTGATAACTGGAGGGCTGGCTTCCCACCTTTGGGGTGGTGAACCAGATCGGAACAGTCCAAGTATCATGTACTTAGAGGGATAGATTTGGGGAGAGTGAAGGTTGGAAGGGCTATTGGTATCACCCTGAAAGAAGTAACTGGACTGGTGGAAAACCAGGGTGAGCCCTTCTGTGAGTGGGCTAGTTAGTGGTGTCAGGGATCTGTGCCATAGCCACAAAGCACCAGGACACCCTGAAGTTACAGTACAGGTGGTGACCTAACCCCTTACCAGTCTGGGTGATCCCCAGAACATCACAATGACTGGCTAAGAAACTGTCAAACAGGTTTTTCCCCACCCTTTAAAAACTACAGCTAAAGGGAAAGAACAAAGAATGTTGTTAAAATGGAAGCATTTCTTTATATTTCACATTTATGCTTTAACTGTATTTCTTTCTTTTCTGTATCTTTAATGACAAGTTTAATGGTGTGTTTGCCATGGTACTAAGCTGACTGACATCTCTACATACCCAGCCTCAAACCTTGTTTAATGCTGGGCAATGACAGTTGTGTTACCGCCTTTGTCTCTTTGGGTTCCTTTATTCCATCCAGGAGCTGTGGAAGCCCCCTAAAAGTGGGGGGCCACCGGCACCTGAACTATGGCACTGTCCCCCTGCTGCCCTTTCCCCATGAGGCCCCGCCCCACTCCTTCTCCCCAAGCCCACACCCTTCAGCTGTCTCTCCCCCCCCGACTCCACCCCCACTCACTCTTCTCTGCCCCCTCCCCTGCCATCACTCAGACTTACAGCCAGCAAAAACAGGGAGGGTATAGCCTCCCACTCTTAAAAGTGATGGGGCCATGGCCCCCTGGCCCTCCCTGATTCCACCCATACTGTTTCCACTGAGAATACCTGGCCACTTTGCTTAGACACAACAGGGGAGCTGTTGGTTTCTGAACTCTTCTGAAAAATATGTTCCACGCTTCTCAATACTGGCATTTGTCATTGGGTGAAACACACGACTAGACCCCCACCCTCATGCCAGGATATGGTGCCGTACGGATTCTTCCCCTCTAACCTGCCTTCATCAGCCATGCTGCAGCAGTCTCTCTGGATGACTCAGTCCTCTAGCCAAGTTACACTTAAAGTTCAGTCCCCTTCTGGGGTAACAAAAGCCCAACTAACAATAAATGGAGATATACCTATCTCATAGAACTGGAATGGACCCTGAAAGGTCATTGAGTCCAGCCCCCTGCCTTTACTAGCAGGACTAAGTACTGATTTTTGCCCCAGATCCCCAAGAGTCCCCCTCAAGGATTGAATTCACAACCCTGGGTTTAGCAGGCCAATGCTCAAATCACTAGAGCCATCCCTTCCTCCCCCCCAATCAAACAAACTCCTGTTGGGTTACCCTTCAGCTCATCTGTTGGTCTACCTTTAAGTCCTTCTGGCTTTGTGAGAGGGAGCTGACCCCCAGTCTGCTTCCTCTGGAGTCCCTCTCACAGTCTATCAATCACTGCACTTCCCTGCTTTTTGCCCCTACTCCCAGGCCCTGCAGAGTTTCCCTTTGCTTCATTAGCTAAGCACTGCCTCCTACGGCTTTTCCCCTGGAGGCCTTTCTTCCTAGCAAGTTCCCACTGCATCCCCTCTCCAGGGAATCTGGCTTCTCCTAGGTACTGCTCTGCTCCTACATCAGAGCCTCCTACAGAAGCCTCACCTTCTCTTCTCTTACGCCTTTTTATTCTGAGGCTCAGATGTTCATCATACTAGCACCTGACTCCATCAGTCCGATCCCTCAGGCTGGGATGCAGTTAATTACAGCACAGGCATGTCCCATTACCCCTTAAAGGGACCAATCACCCTGTGACTGTCCCATTACCAGATAGTGTAACACTTGAGCCATTAAAGCTACAGGTTCCTAAAGCAAAGCAAAATAAAATCAGCTAAAAGAAAATCATAGAAAATAGGGGAAAAGGTGCAGTGTCAGTGTAAAGGAATAACGGAGCCGATGCTTTATGGGAGAAGAAAGAAAAAGTTGCATCAAAAGGAAGATTAGAGGAGTCAATGTGCATGACAGGAAGTGCAATATCAGTGGCCCCAGATCCCTTTACCATTACTGGTATTGTAGATTAGCACTAGAGACCCCAGTTCCAGACCAGGGCCCCATTGTGCGGGGTGCTGTACATACACATACCAATCTAAGTACAAGACAAAAGATAATAGGTGGGTATAGGAAGCGGACAGAGGAACCCAGGAGAACAGTGATGTAGGGCAATATTTTGTCTGACTTTGTACAAGTGTGCAAGGCAAGGAGAGTGTACAATGGCTCTCTCGTCCCCTTTGCTCCGGTGCAGGGGCCAGTTACGCTGCAGATGGAGAGTGGTGGCAGTGGTGCTATTCTCGGGTAGATGGAGGGAGAGAATGGTGGGGGAAGATGAGACCATGGTGAGACACAGGAGTGCATCCTGGAGTGCAGGAAAATGGTGGCAACAGTTTGTCATGCACTTCTACAAAGCCCTAAGAATATTGATCACTGAGAAAGCAGTTCCTGTCCAGTTAACTCACGTCCCTGGGCCACACCTGACCTAACTTCTATGTCAGTAATTAAAAGGGTAATTCTATTTCTGAGAACCAACCGCTCTTGGCACTTGCAGAAGGAAGAAGGTAGATGGCATTCCCATTCCTGACACAACTTTACTCTGACGCAATCAATATGTTTAATTAGATAGAACGGTTCAGAATAAACTTTGAAAGCAGAAAGTCCTTGCCAGAGAAATTAGTGAAACTATGTTGCAGGAGATTTATTTATGACATTGTACCTGAGTTCTGATGTATGTAATTGCCAATATCTTTTGTTGAGAAGTGTAAGAGTCAGAACTTTGCAACAGTGAAAAGCAACTCCACCATAATCAATAACTTTCATTTACTGTAATTACTAACTGGGTAAATGATTAAATAATATATATATATATCTCATAGAACTGGAAGGGACCCTGAAAAGTCATCCAGCCCCCTGCCTTCACTAGCAGTGCCAAGAACTGATTTTGCCTCAGATCCCTAAGTGGCCCCCTCAAGGATTGAACTCACAACCCTGTGTTTAGCAAGCCAATACTCAAACCACTGAGCTATCCCTGCCCCCAATTCAAAGGGAAAAAATGTACAATGCCCAGATCTGAAACAGACTGAAAACAATGAGCCTGATTTGTTCCTTGTATAGTTGTTTACACTTGGTGGTATGGCACTATTTTAAACCAACGGCATTCATTTTGCTGGGGTGCAAAGCAGTGGTGAATCAAGGAGAATTAGTTCTACTATCCCTTTGTGTGAAGAGGCCATGTAGCTGGTGTTGAAGATATCCCCATGTGGCAGAGAGCTGGCATAGCAGGAGGTATGCACCCCCCTTCCTAGCCCCTACTGTCGGAGGACTGCCAGAGGAATATTGGGCATGCTCAGAGCACTCAGTACTTCAGCAGTCTGCAGCTGGTACCTGGTCAGTGGTGAGATGGGGCGCACAGAGAATTAATTAAGCCCAAAGTCTTTATAGAAATCTTTCCAACAGATCTTCCCATTTGTATAGGAGCCCAGCATTGAGACAGAACATCCTGGAAAATTTAACAGAAATAGCGTAGATGGACCACAAACTGCCCCTTTATTCCTACATATAGTTCAACTTGCACTGATATTAGGGTGAACGCCACACATGGATCTTTATCTCTCTTCAGACCATAGCTCACCAGGGAACCATGCTCACCTTGGGTGCTGAAACATCATTCCCAGGTGCTGTATGCAATGCCTTTGTAAAGAAGTATCTGCACACATGACATACCTGCTTAGTTCAGAGGTGTTCAGACTTCTCCATAATGTGAACCACATCTTGAAAATGAGATTGACATGTGGACACTGCCCTCCCATTTGATACTTCTTGAAGTTTCCAATCAATACCAGGTCATCAATGTGGAAACTGCAGAAGATACCTCTTAAGATCCAGCTGGTCCAAGGGAAAGGAGAAATATATGGACGCATCTGTAGATGGCAGCTCTGCCCAACCTATAAGAAAATCAAGCTTGTCCTCAAAGAGTTCTCCACTGTCCAAGGAAGACACGCAACCCTGTTTAGGAATTCAATACCCAGAAGAATTGAAAGAACATTCTGCAAGGGACAAGCAGACAATAGGACTGTGTGCTGTCTTTCTGGAGCCCAGAAACAAGATGCCACTATGACACAGGATAGACTCTTTAAGTCAATGGGCAAGAATCCATTTGTGATGCTTCTTATCAGCACTAATGACACTGCATCGTGGAATATCTCACAGATATTAGATAACTTCTGGGGACTTGGAAGTGTGAAAAAGAAGAAGAATGTCCAAGAGATCTTCTCTGAGATCCTTCCTGTCCCACAAGTGAATGAAGACAGAAGGCAGAAGATTCTGGAAGTTAACCACTGGCTAGGTAAGTGGTGTAGGGCATAGGCTTTTGGTTTTGTAGAACTTTGGTCCACTTTCTATGGGGAAAGGGGGCAGCATATTTGGGATGTCTTCCCCCTTAGTAGAAGGAGAACCAATCCCTTTGGGGACTGGCTGGCTTGCATAGCCAGGAGGGGGTTAAACTAGTGACTAAAGGGGAGGGTAGAAAAAGGGAAGACATGAGCACTCAGCACAGAATCAAGACATCGAGAACAGAATTAATCTAGGAACATGAAAAGAAGAAAATCTTTGATTTCCTATACACCAGTGCTAGGAGCCTGGGTAACAAGCAAGAGGAATTGGAATTGCTCATTTCTGAGAAAAAAAAATGGATCTAATTGGTGTTACTGAAATCTAGTTGGAGGATTCCCATGATAGGGATATTAAAATCAATTGTTATAACCTATTCATGAAGGATTGAGTGGGCAAACGGGGAGGGAGAGCGGTACTCTAAATGGCATTAAAATGGCATTACCTATTTCTGAGTCACTGACAATGTGGAAGAAAATAACCTCGAATACTTAAGGATCAATGTCCTAACAGATAAAGCAAAGATGTGATTTTAGTTGGTGTTTGCTACAGACCACCAAATAACACTAGGGAACATGAGGACCGGCTCCGTACACATCTATTGATAATGTGTAGAGGGGAAAAGGCTACATGATCATGGGGGACTTCAATTTGCATGGCACGGGGGAAATCTATATTAGATTTTGTCCTTACAGATGAAGAGGAAGTGATCACAGCATTAAAAATTACTGGTAGCTTAGATACAAGTGACCATTACTTGGTCACATTTATAATGTGCAAACAGAATAAAGTCCAAACCAGTGATATACATACTTTGTGATTTAAAAGGGAAAATTTCCCAAAGCTGAAAACAGTTACGGGGCAAATCAGCTGGAAGGAAGAATTTAATCAGAAAAGTGTGACTAGTAATTGGGAATTGTTTAAGAACACGTTATTAGATGCCTCAAAAGCCACACTCCCACAATCAAAGAAGTCCATATTGGTTAAAAAAACCCAAACCTGGTTTATTGGGGAAGTACAGACAGCTATAAAAATAATAAAATAATCTATAACAAATGGAGAAAGGGGAAACTGGGAAACTGATGGTGATGAACATAAATCAGAAGCTAGGGAATTATAGAAAATTGCTTCCCTTATCAAAGGGACAAAAGTTGAAATCTGTGGCCAGCAGTGTGAAGGACAATAAGAGGGAGATTTTTAAGTTTGTTAGAAACAAAGAGAATCCTGATAATGGGTTTGGTCCATTACTAAATGGAAATGGTGGAATTTTCAATAATAATGCAGAAAAGGCATCTGTATTGGTGGGGGACCAAAAAGCAGATGATGTAGTCTCATTACATGATGATAACACTCTTTTCATTCCACTAGCACCTTAGAAGGATGTTAAACAGCATCCACTAAAGTTAGATATCTTTAAATCAGCAGGTCTGGATAACTTTCACCCAAGAGTTTTAAAGGAGATGTCTTAGGAGGTTAATGTGGATTTTCAATAAGACTTGGTGCACAGGAGAAGTTCCAGAAGACTGGAAGAATGCTAATGTGCCAATATTTAAAAGGGTAAATGGAATGACTGGGGTAATTACAGGCCTGTCAATTTGACATCAATCCTGGGCAAGATAATGGAATGGTTGATACAGGACTCGATTAATAAAGAATTAAAAGAGGGTAATATACTTAATGCCAATCAATGTGGGTATGTGACAAACAGATATTGTCAAATTAACTTGATTTTTTTCATGAGGTTACAAGTTTGGTTGATAAAGGTAACAGTGTTGATGTAATATACTTATGCTTCTGTAAGACATTTCACTTGGCTCTGGATGAAATTTTGATTTAAAAAACTTGAAAGATATTAAGTTAACATGTCACACATTAAATGAATTAACAGCTGGCTAACTGGTAGGTCTCAATGTAATTGTAAATGAACAATCAGGTGTGCTCTAGTGGAATTCTACAGGTCTCTGTACATGGCCCAATCTGTCTTAAAATTTTTATCAATGTCCTTGAAGAAAACATGAAATCATCACTGATAAAGTTTGCAGATGACACAAAAATTGAGGGAGTGGTAAATAATGAAGAACACAGGTCACCAAGGGAGATCTGGGTCACTTGGGAAACTGGGGGCAAGCAAACAATCTATGTTTTAAATATGGTTAAACTTAGATGCAGAAACCTAGGAACAAAGGATGTAGGCCATATTGCAAGATGGGGCTCTATCCTGGGAAGCAGTGACTCTGAAAAAAATATTGGGTTCTTGATGGATAATCAGTTGAACATGAACTCCCAATGCTGTGGCCAAAGGGCTAATGTCATCCTTGGGAGCATAAACAGAGGAATCTTGAGTAGGAGTAGAGAGGTTATTTTACTTCTGCATTTGGCACTGGTGCAACTGCTGGAATATTACGTCTAGTTCTGGTGCCCATATTTCAAGAAAGATGTTGTTAAAGTAGAGAGGGTTCAGAGAAGAGCCTCGTGACTCATGATTAAAGAATTAGAAAACATGCCATATAGTGATAGACTCAAGAGTCTCAATCTAATTAGCTTAACAAAGAGAAGGTTAATTGGTGACTTGATTGCAGTCTGTAAATACCTACAGCGAGAATAAATATTTAATACTGGACCTTTCTTTTATCTAGCAGAGAAGGTCTAACATGATCAATGAGTGGAAGCTGAAGAAATTCACGCTGGAAATAAGGTATGCATCTTAAACAGTGAGAGTAATTAACCATTGGAACAATTTACTAACCATTGTGGCAGATCCTCCATTGCTGCCAATTTTTAAATCAAGATTGGGTGTTTCCCTAGGAATTATTTGGGGGAAGTTCTATGGGCTGTCTTACACAGGAGGTCAGACTAGATAATCACAATGGTTCTTTCTTGCTTTAGAATCTATGAATTTATTGTGGCATTTAGGGATTTTAAAAAGGAATAAGTGCTTTGTCCTTTTGAAAAAGAGTTAGTCACTCCGGACCACATCCTTGGGCCCCTAAGGTCCCAGAGCAGTGCAAAGACTTT
>NC_048302.1:6025254-6104256 GCF_013100865.1 Trachemys scripta elegans
TTCTACTAGAGAAGCAATTTAATACCTACTTGTAAACTAAAAATACGAGTTTTGGTGTGTTCTGCAAAGCTCTAAGTTGGGCCGGTTTGCTTTCATATCACCAACCTTTGCACATGCCTCACCCATATGCTCTGCACATGTGCTAGGCCACAGATGGGGCTGGCAGAGGCAAAACATTTCTTTTAATTCTTCTAAGAAATTACAAATTAAGATGTGATTATAGAACTGTTAAAAAGGAATTGCCACAGAGGAGTTTCCAGATGGTCCTGAGGCACAGCCAGTGAAGAGTGAATAGCAAAGGGTTGTTCGATAGTGATCCACATTTGCCTCTTTTTTCCTCAGGTTGTGGGTTGTTTTCCCTTTTCTGCTGTGGAACCATTTCCTTCTCAATCCATTTACAGCTTCCCTGGGCTCCTGTGATTGAGTGGCTGGTCTGGAGCTAATAATTCCCATTTCCCTCATTCTTCTTTTTCTTTGCAGAGCAGTGTGGCCCAACCAACTGGGGCATATCCTGGGTGTTTGAAAACCTAGGTTCTCAGCCTGCCTCTGCTACTTACCAGTTCTGTCACCAGGGGCAAGATGCTCTACTGTTCTTTTTTTTTTTTTTTTTTTTTTCCTACTTAGATTGTGAATTCTTTGGGGGCAGGGACTGTCTTTCGCTGTGTATTTGAATGGTGCTTAGCGCAATGGAGCGCTCATCCCATTTGGAGATAGTGTAATTAAAAAATAGCAATGAAATGGACTCACTGACTTCTGCTGTCGTTGCATAATCCTTGGAGAGCTACCAGCAGATGTGGGATTCGCTCTCTAGCAGCTTCTGTCTTTAGATCCTCACATGTTCCAGCAGGTCAGGGGTGCTGCAAACCATAGTCCATGCCTGCCTGAGATGTTGGACCATTAGAGCATTGAGAGTCTGGCTGCAAACTGGTAGATCTGAGTGTCTTTGACGGACACTGTGAGATACCACCCCGTCTCTTGTGGATTCATTTGCAGATGGCTGGAGAAAAGCGAAGCAGGTGTGAAATGCTCCCGGCCCAGAAGGGAGATTTCCTCTCACTTTGTATGGCTGTAAGTGGCCGCACAGAGGGCAAGGCACCTGGAAGTCAGGCTCAGAGAGTCAGACCCTGGCCTGGTTAATGCTATTATGCTCCATTCTGGTGGCGCAAAGCAAACTCAGACATTACCTCAGCGGCCAGCTGACACGTCTCCTTACCAAAGAGAGCCCTCTAATGCCACAGAGGGGCCACGGGGGTGAGGCAGGGCCATGGTGGGGGGAAAGGGCATGTCATGATCCAGAAACCCTCAGCCACAGGAATATCCCAGTGATGGGCTGAACCAGCCCCACTCTGGGCCAGAAGGAGTTAACAAGAGCCTGTGGGTGCAATCAGCCCTGCCCTGCTACACCTGCAGTAGGTGTCAAGCCTGGAGGGAGGAGATAAAAGGGCTGAACCTGGTGCAGGTGGGGGCTGATCAGGGCAGTGAACAGTTTTCTGGTTGTGTGTGGGAAGCCTGGCTGGAGTCAGGGAGCAGAGCTGGATTTCTGGTCGGCAGAGTCTCTGTGAAGGAACTCAGGCCTACAGCAGAGAGCCCAGGCTACTTGGGAAGGACAGAGGGAGGAAATGTCTCTGCCCAGTGTTCTCTGTGATGGTGGAAGGGCCTACAGGAGCTGGAAGATCCTGCTGGGTCAGGGACTGCCCTGCCGGGGGAGTGGAGACAAGTCTCCTGCAGCATAACCAGCTGGGTGATAGAAAATGCCATGAAGCTCTGCACTGAGGCGGTGGAAGAGGTCTGGAGAGGGAGCCATCGACAAACTAGGAGCCATGGACAATTGGGTGGCAAAAGCCCAAAACAGGGTAAGGTAGAAAGTGTTCCAGGGAGGTAATAAGAGGTCTGTATAATCAGGCCTTGGCTACTTATTAAAGGGTCCCTGGACCAGAACCCAGTGGAAAGGGAGGGCCTGGGGTCCCTACCAGCCTGCTGAGGAAAGAGGGTCAGAAACCCCCTGACAAGGGGTAAGGACTCTAGAACCCCCTGGTACCCTGGGTAAGAAGTAGCGAGCCTCTAGTGGCACTAAAGGGCTGACACAGGTGCATGGACTAGTATTGGTTGGTCTGTGGGTTTGCCCCAGAAGGAGAAAGCTGATGGGTGACCCGGTCAGAGGGCTGAGACACAAGAATAAGCAGACCACTGCAGGGCAAAAGCAACTGTTGGGAGGGGGTGTCAAATGAGAGCTTGCTATGCCCTGCCCAGCCACTGGGGGTGCAGCAGCTGATGCATCTCACCTGTTTACAATCCCCTTGGGGAGTATTTTGGCTGAGTGTAACTTAGAGCACTCTGAATTGCATCAGGGACTGAAGCAACTCCATGGACATGACATTCAGCCACATTTGCCCCTCCTTTGGGTCATGTACCAAGCACAGCTCAACCAGGCCTAAAGTATGCTAGGCTATAAATTAATGGAGTTATCTTATCTCCTAGAATAGACATCGAGTCTAGCCCACTGCCTTCACTAGCAGGACCAAGTACTGATTTTGCCCCAGATCCCTAAGTGGTCCTCTCAAGGATTGAACTCATAACCCTGCGTTTAGCAGGCCAATGCTCAAACCACTGAGCTATCCCTCTGACACTTAAACAGCTACAGCGGCATAGCTGTAGAGTGACAGTGTAGATGCTACTTAAGCTGATGGGAGGGGCTCTCCTATTGATATAGGTAATCCGTCTCCACAGAGGGTGGTAGCGAGCCGTGTCTATGCTGGGGATTAGGTCAGCATAGCGATGTGCCTCAGGGATGTGGATTTACACCACTGAGGGACGTAGCTAAGCCAATATAAATTCCCAATGTAGACTAGTTCTTACACTTCCTCTGCACGGCCATAAATACGCTTGCAGGGGAGAGTGTGGGCTGGTGATTGTTCAATTGCTAACACAGCACTGTGGTTCTAGTCCCTCCCTCCCTTTAGAACATTCTTTGATGTTGCTCAGATGCATCATGTTGTGATTATATCGCTCTATAAAGGCCCTGGGTTCAGGATTGGATTCTCTAGTCTAATGGGACTGAGGTTGTGCAGAGAAGATAGTGTCATTCTCTCTGGGGGTAGAGGGTGACTTTTTATGTCCCTTCATCCCTGGGCAACTTACTGAGTGAAATATTGCTGCAATCCATCTAACGGGTTTATTTATTTATTTGCCCTGTGGGTATGAATGACCTGAAGTGAAAATACTTGTTCACAAAAGATGTTTTCTGGTGACATTCTAACACTTGGCCATGGTACTTTTTTCAGCCCCATAAAAACTTCAAACCAGTCTTTTGAGCTTGTGCTGGTAAAGAAAGGCTTTCATTTGTAGAGAGTGGGGCATAGACACTTGCCCATCATAGAGAAAAGCAGTCTCGTATCCGATATTCTGTGTTTGCTCTTCATGCATTCATCTGCAACAGCGTCTTTCTCATTTAATGTAGGTTTCCAAATGAAAGCAGGGATGAAAATAAAGAGAACCTGCAGTTATGTTGACTATTTCCTATGGCTGAAGAGAGTGTGTGTGTGTCCAGGGGGTAGCATAGTCTAAGGAGAAATGAGAGGGGAAATTGAGAGAATGAGAGCTGTGTGTAATTCTATGGAACATGTCAGAACTATTGACAAGTATCTCTGATGCAAATGAGGCCAGCAGGTAGCACTCTGCTCTGAACCAAAATACATTTCCCTTAATCTAACTGAGATAATGACATGGCCATCTTCTGCCGTGACTCCACTATCTTCAAATATTTGCGTGTTTGCTATGGTTGAGTTTTTTCAAAAACAGTCTAGAGGGTTTTGGCACATGAGTTCTGTTAGAAGAGATTTACCTAAACCAACTACATGTGGGTTGTTGTTTTTTTGAAAATCTTAACTGGAGCATACATTTTAAATGTCTATGAATCCTTCATAAAGGCCAAGATGATAGCACCCAACAGCTCCCACTGAGGTGAAAGGGGACTGTTGGGTGCTCAGCAAGTTTGAAAATCCGGCTGTTTATTTAGGGGGTTAAATAAGGATTTAGGAGCCTGGCTTCAGGGTCCAGCTTCTGATAATGGAAGCCAGACTCTCATTCTATTGTCATTTGGAGCCTGATCCTCCTGCCAGAACAGTCAGTGGGAAGACTCGCCGTTGACGTCAGTGGGCTTTGGTTCAGGCCCTTGGAAAATACCTTTTCCTCTGAACAGATGGGTTTCTACATATCCCGCTGGAATAGATCCAACAGGGAGTTCTTCAAAGGAACAAATGATTTAGGTATGAGCTCTTGGGTGGTCAGTGGGAATTAAGCGCCTGTCTGCCATTTGTACCTTTGAAAATCTGGCTTCCCTGTAGCAGTGAGGCCAGTTCCAGAGCCCGGAACTTCAGAGCCATTCAGACAAGATGCCCTGCTAACATCCCTCTCAGCAAATCCTGGGGGGCTGTTAGCATGAGCTTCCATCACGGGAACACAAACGCTTGTGGACTACTAAATACAGTGACACCAGGGCTCTGACAGTATCTTTCAATGCAGGGCTAGGCTGTCTCTTTAGGAACAGCCATGAGCTAGCGGGTGGGCATAAGTGGCAGCCCCCCCAGCAGTGGGCAGGGTGGGCGCTGTGAACTCTAAAGTCTGATTCCTCTCTTCGCTTGCTGCTTGCTCCCAGGAGGTAGTAGTTTGTAGCTGACTGATACCAGTGGTAGGTTATACTAGACGGTCGCTTATATTGGCTGTGCTACATTCAGTGAAGATGGATGGAGGGGACCATGGCTCCACCCACTATCACATCCATTCTCCACCCGCCCACTCTGGAAAGGGAGTAAGGCCTAAATCCTCAAAGGTGTTTTGGTACCTAGCTCCCATTGATTTCAAAAGATGTTAGGGGCCTAAGTATCTGAGGATCTGGGCCTAAGTGGGTAAGTAGCTCTGCTTATTCCTACTTGCCTAGGCCCAAACTCCAGGTAGCTAAACTAAGAGTGTGTGTGGGCAGAGGAGGGGTGTGATTACCCCATTGTGCTCCGTTGCATGGGCACATTGTCAGCGCCAAGCCCTCAGGATTTTTAAACTAGCCATTGGTCTCAATGAAAAGGAACCAAAGAACCTCTTACCAAAAAAATGAAGCCATTGTATTATATTTTATCTCTTTATAGTTTCTCCTCTAGAATCTTGAAAAATTGACTTTTTTTTTTTTTTTTGGAAAATCATTCCTGGGACCTTCAAAACCCACCCCAATAAAATAACACACATGATTCAAAATACACACACACACAAAGGAGTAGGCTCCATAGTGAAATGTTGTCACCAGGAATTCTGGTATAGAATAGCTACTATATTAAGATCACACCATTTTTCCTGGTTCATATATCTTTGAAAAGAGAGAAGTTGAATAGCTCAGTAAATTTCAGGTTTCTCTGATCATATTGTCTGTCCAGGTTTCCATGGAGAGGACAGGAATTTTACTATTACATTTCACTATTTTTGAGTCCTTTGTGCCATGGTTGAATATTATTCCACTGCAAGCAGTAATTCTTTGAAAGACACTGTGTGCTGAAAACATTAGTGGTCTGTTCTTTGATTGTATTTCCCTAAGAACTCTTCCCAAAGCTGATCAGAAAATGGCACATCTCAGCACTGTGTTAAATCTACGTTTGGTCATGTCAGGATTTAGACAGGAGTTGAAGGTAACTAGGGTCACTTACGTATGAGAGAGAACTTTCTGTTAGCCCATTGAGATAAAAGAACAGAAGATCTAAACATCCAGCTGGAAGTTAAGAATCTCCTTCAGTGATAATGAAAACTGCTCATCTATACGTAGTGTATAAAATATTCCTGATGCTTTTCTTCTTGAGCCACCCATATTTCTTCACATGGTTGTATTTCTTCTGTGTCTTCACAATCTAACATTGTAATAATTGTACCAGTGACTGATTCCCCTTGGGAAGAAGGCAGGTCTCAGCGAGGCTGATGTCAAAAGTCAACGTTTATTCCCCACTTATTGGTGTGAATGCTTTTAGAACCAACTCTTTCATCTGTAGAGGAAAGTTTCCAGTGAGTTATGAGGTAGCAACAGATCGTTATCTCTAATGAGATAGAGGGAAGCCTTGATTTCTAGCAAATGTATTGAAAGAAAGAAAGAGAAAAAAAAAGGGAGGGAAGGCAGTGCAAAATGTGCTGGCTCTATAAAGTTTAGAGCAAGCAAGCAACAATGGGTGCTAGAAATAGAGAAATTCATTAAATTCTCTAACCATCTGTCTACCCTGCTTATTTATTTCCATTTCTCTGATGTATGAATTTAAATGCTCTATGCAAAATCTCATTTACATCCAAATGTTTCTGACACAGAGGCTTATGCTGGCAGCATTACTCATTACTACAAATACAGGCTGAAATCCACAGGAGTTTTGCCACTGATTTCAGTGGGGCCAGGTTTTCACCCACAAAGCCAGTGCTGTTCGTTTGAATGAATGAACTCCATGCTCGTTCAGTGAGTGAATAAATTCAGCTGACAACTGGTTCTATTTGCTTATGTCACAGGTGAATAGGCACAACTGACGAATGCAATTGCATGATTGTGGAGACCTAATAATCCAAATGTCCTTGAGCATCTCCTGATTTCCTCCTTCCTCGCACAGTTCAGAGAGCACCCAGGCTGAGTTCTCTTACTCGTGGAGGCCTCAGCAGGGGGCCACAAGAAGGGTGTGTCTGAGGTGAATATCATTGTTATGTGAGTGTACAATGCCTGGCACAATGGGGCCCTGATCTCTGATTGCAGCCTCTGGGCGATAAAGAAATTGAAATGATAGATGATGATGATAATTTGACCAGCCCAAGTTCAGTGCAAATGATGTCTTGTGAGGATCCCTGTGGTGTAGGGGAATTCTTATATGGAAGAGGGATGGCATGACTGGTCTCCCCCCTGCCCCCATGCCTTCCAGACCCCTAGTGTAGAAGGCATGATGGGGCCATGGACAGGGAAAGCACTGTGGGTGATCACTGGCTGCCAAAAGAGCACCTTAGGACTGTTGCAGCCAGGCACAAATTAATGCAGCCCTAGGGCTGCTCTAAATTGTGCTGGGGCCCTTGCATTGGACTTGTGGGTTTTTCTTTGACATGTAGACATATCTTATGGCACCAAGTCTCAGAGCTGGGGTAAATTGACTCAGGATAGCTCAGTGGTTTGAGCATTGACCTGCTAAACCCAAGATTGAGAGCTCAATCTTTGAGGGGGCCATTTAGGGATCTGGGGCAAAAATCTGTCTGGGGATGGGTCCTGCTTTGAGCAGGGGGTTGGACTAGATGACCTCCTGAGGTCCCTTCCAACCCTGATAGTCTAGGATTCTATTGACTTGCAGGGCTCAGACTGTGGGGCTAAAAATAGCCATGCAGATGCCCCCACTCAGGCTGGAGCCTGATTTCCAAGACCCTCCCCACTCATTGGGTTTCATGGCCTGTGCTCCAGTCCAAAGAGGAATATTGACACTATTTTTAGCCTCAAAAGCCGGAGTCAATTGGCCTGGACTCTGAGACTCGGCACTGTAAGCTTCTCTTTGCAGTGTTGGCAAACCCATGGGTACATTTATAGCCCAACCCTTTGATACTAGGCTGAACAGAGCTCACTTGAGACCTCAGGACACAACTGCATATGGCTCTAAATTTAGCTTTACTTGTGTGTGGGGGGGGGAGGGGAGAATGACCAGAAAATCAGTCCAAATGAAACAGGGACGAGAAAAAGCAAAAGATTGTGTCTAATGTACGGATCTCTCTCTGTATAAGTCACTTGTGGTGAAACTGTGCAGTGAGGATAGTATTTGGAAATGGTTCAAATGCACTGAACAGTCTAATCCAATAAAGATATGCATTAGAACTCCGTGTTGCTACAGTGTGAAAAAGATGTCCAGAAAACTGACGCATCACTGGGTATTATAAATATTTTAAACAGAATGGGCAGAAGGTGACAGTCCAAGGAACCAATCTTGTGTGGCTTTTGTCTTTTAATAAATCCATAACCACTATCTTTTGTCATTGGTAAAAGGTGCTCTGTTTGAATATAAGCGCTGGTAGTTGCATAATGCGAAACTCATCAATGCATGTAAATGTTGGCAGTGGGTACTCTGAGCACAACTTACATTCTAAAAATCTTTGCACAGATCAGCAAAAATGTGCTCTCCCATGTTGACAAGAGCAAGGCACTTATTTAGGAGTAGCCAGCTTTCAAAACCTGACAGATGCGTTTGCAGCCTTGTCTTTCAGTTTGTAACTCTCCACAGCCAGTCATACTTAGGTGTACAAAGGAACAGCATTTTTTTTCTGTGGAATGCACACAAAAAAGGTAAGTGCAGTGTGTATCCAATCTGTACCTTGGGAAGTGTTCAATCAAAAGCCAGGCAGCAGGCAGGGTCTAGATGGGTGTATCATGGCCGCGGTCAGAAGGTGGTACCTCTTATTGCTTAGAAACCATCACAATGCTGGGGTCTGGATAGCCATTATGGGAAGAATCTGGGGGTAGTTGCTGGTTACCAGCGGGAGATGAAGCACTGCCAGTAGGAAAGTGCCAGGAGGGTATGAATTTAGCCAATTCAGCATTGCAAGGAGAGGTGCATCACAGCGAGTATTGAAGAAATCCAGGCTAAGGAGAACAAACCTCACCAATAAAGCTGTTCAAAAAAGTAATTTATTTTCTACAGCAAGTTTTTATTTTTTCAGCAGAAATTTGAATACTGAAATATTTTGGCCAAAAGCTGAAATTTTGGGCTTTGAACATTCATTTTTTGACCAAAAAAAGGGATTTATTTTTTTGGGTGGGAAGCAGACACTTGTGAAAATTTTGGTTTTGCCAACACCCCAGTGTTCTGAATGGAAAACAGGCTCTTTGTAAATTTTTCAACCTGCCCTACTCAGATGACCAGCAGTATCAAATAAGAAACCAGTATTTTGTGTCTCAGACATCACTACAGTATCTGCACACAGCTTTCTGATGATGACTGCAGAGTGATCTGTGTGGGGAGCTGTGCAGGTCATTTGGTCCTTTACAACCTGGTATGCTCATATGATCACGTGATATGACCTGGTCGGTGGATGCTGACTGCGGGCTTTTATTCAGTGTAGTTCTTGGCAGTTGCTCCACTGGGACAGTTTTAGATCTATCTGATTTCTTCAAAGGAATTGGACTGGGGGAGAGAGAAGTTTTCACTTAATTGCGTCATAAACTGAGACCTGGATAAATGGTGCTGCTGTGAAAGAGCATGGCCAGGAGCCATGTGTGAAGTCAGTACGCTTCAATACATACTATGAAACTGGTCAGATTAACTCATCCAGCTCTTACTTCTGGTTGAATGAAAAGAGCCAGCTTCTAGCCAGTAGCTTGGTGATGAGGTCTTGGACTCAGCTCAGCTATTGGAAATCATCTGGCAGGAGTAAATGTTGAATTCACTGTAGTTCTCAGCACAGGTTATCCAGAGTTGCTCTTCAACAGAGAAATCTGGCATTGAATCATCAACGCAAAATAGTACCATTGAGAAATTTAGGGAAAGGGATAAACAGAGTAACTGCTTCCTACTCTGAAACTCCAGGCCAGAAGGTTTTGAGTCCCAGTTCAAAGGCAATAGGAGGAAAAGTGTTTACTTCTGTGTCAATGGATGTTGGTGTCTTCAACCAGTTGGGGTTTCAATTAAAGAATGAGGATGTAAGTATTCACATACCAGACAAAATGGTCTTGAGACACTATAGATAAAGACTTCATCTTAATATGTGGTTCCCCCTTTAAGGAACTCTTAGCTCCATTAGGCATATCTCAGGGTGGCAGGAGGTCATTTTAAGTATTTATCAATTGAATTCAATATTTCTACTCAAAAGCTGATGTCTGATGTCCTCAAAGGAGGGCTTAGAACCTGGGAGAATAGATCTATTGGGGCAAGGATTTGGGACATCCCAGTGGTTTGAATTTCCTACCCACTTGTGGGGAGGATTAGGATAACCTCCACTAAATAATCTTGCAACCTTGCAATTCCCATCAGTCTTTACTATAGTAGGAGTTGATTTGAATCTGAAAGAGTTTACAAGGACCAGCTCCTAGTTTCACTTGAGACGTAATAGCAAACAGGGGCTAGATAAAGTGGCAGAGGAGTAACTATGCTTGATCAACCCACTGAGAAGATCTTCTTAAAGATGTCTCTCTGGAGGGGAACATTTGGTTCCTTCTCAGCCTTCAAACCTGCGATCACTATTGGAGGGGAGGTCTGGTCGAGTGGCTAGAACATGGCTTAGAACTCCAGAGAGCTGAGTCCTGCTGTGGGACCTTTAGCAAGCCATTTTACCTCTGTGCCTGTTTTCATTATACATCATCAACTCTTCAGGGTAGGGGTTATTTGTCACCAGGTGTTTATAAAGAGACTAGCAATTTGAGGCCTCTCCTGTAATATTAATCATTACAGCCCCCCAATGCGCCGACTGAAAAAGTACCATATGGCCTAGTTGGCCAGTCCTAGTGCTAAAATATCAGGTAGTCAAAGCAATACTTTCAGTAATCAGTTTTAGCAAATGTTTTGCATGAATGCATTTGAGCCTAACATTTCATCAAATAAATGTGAACAAACAAATTCATGGACATCATGAGCTTTTCAAGGGCTGTTCAAATGCAGAAAAGGGGCTAAATGCAGTGAATATATTGTGTTACAAAGGTTTGTCCAGCTTATCTCTTCATCTTGTGCTGTTCTCTTACGAGACCTCTCACTCTCTGCATTATTGACTTAGGTTTCAGCTCTTTGCTCTTGTTTACAACTGAGATGAAATCCTGCTGACTTCATGCCAACCCCTGTGTTGTCCTTCCATTCTCTCCTTGCTGCAACTAGTCTATAGGAATGTTTGTGTTCATCTTTAGAGAGACAAGGTGGGTGAGGTAATATCTTTTATTGGACCAACTTCTGTTGGTGAAAGACAAGCTTTCAGGCTACACAGATTTGTTGAGATCTGGGAAAGGCACTCAGGGCTTGTCTACACTTAAAACACTACCTTGGCACAGCTGCAGCTTAGCGACTGTAGCGCTTCAGTGTAGACACGACCTATGCCGACATGAAGGAGTCTCCCATTGGTGAAGGTAATCCACACACACCACTTTCCTCCCTCTAACCACCCCCCGCCCCCCGAAAGGCAGTAGCTAGGTTGATGGAAGAATTCTTGCAGTCTGCTGTCTACACCGGGAATTGTCATCTTCATTGTGTTACTCAATTGAATTTTTCACATCCCTGAGTGAGGTAACTGAGTAGATCTAATTTTCTAGTATAGACAGCCCTTAGTGTCACACATAAATACAAGGTGGAATGGATTGTTTAGCATACATAGTTAGAATATGGGGTAAGAGACCATTCAAGGTGAACTGGCCAGTTAACACCTTCGCAGTGACAGGATGAAAAATGGGGGTTAGTGAGTAACAGATTGTTGAAATAAGCCATAAATCTAATGCCTTTATTAAGGGCTTATCTACCATAATAGAAGTCTAGTCAAACCAGAAAGAGTTTACAAGGAGCCAAGCTCCTGGTTCCACTTTTGTTGTAACAGCAGACATGTTTTTGATACTCAAACAAGCGAAATACAACCTAGATGGAGCTACTATGAGGTGGGTGCATAACTGGTTGGAAAACTGTTCCCAGAGAATGGTCATCAGTGGTTCACACTAAAGCTGGAAAGGCATATTTAGTGAGGTCCCATAAGGATTGGTCCCTGGTAAGGTTCTGTTCAATATCTTCATCAGTGATTTAGATAATGGCAGAGAGAGTACACTTCTAAAGTTTGTGGATGATACCAAGCTGGGAGGGGTTGCAAGTGCTATGGAGGACAGGATTAAAATTCAAAATGATGTGGACAAACTGGGGAGAAATGGACTGAAGTAAATAGAATTAAATTCAATAAGGACAAATGCAAAATACTCCACTTAGGAAGGAACAATCAGTTGCATACATACACAATGGGAAATGACTGCCTAGGAAGAAGTACCGTGAAAGGTATTTGGGAGTCCTAGTGGATCACAAGCTAAATGAGTCGACAGTGTAACAGCTGCAAAAACAAGTGAACATCATTCTGGGATGTATCAGCTGGAGTCTTGTAAGGAAGACACAAGAGGTAATTCTTCCACTCTACTCTGCACTGAATAGGCCTCAACTGGAGTACTTTGTCCAGTTCTGGGTGCCACATTTCAGGAAAGATGTGGACAAACTGGAGAAAATCCAGAGAAGAGCAACAAAAATGATTAAAGGTCTAGAAAACATGACCTATGAGGAAAAATTGAAAACATTGGGTGTGTTTAGTCTGGAGAAAAGAAGATGGGGGGGGAGGGGGACGGGACGACAGGAGACATAAAAGGTTATTATGAGGAGGGTGAACAATTGTTAACCTTTGAGGATAGGACAAGAAGCATTGGTCTTAAATTGCAGCAAGGCAGGTTTAGGTTGTACATTAGGAAAAACTTCCTAACTGTCAGGGTAGTTATGCACTGGAACCAATTGCCTAGGGAGGTTATGGAATCTAACTGGTTCTTAAAAACCTTCAGTGACAAACACCTGTCAGGAATGGTCTAGTTATTGCTTAGTCTTGCCTCGAGTGCAGGGGACTGGACTAGACGACCTATTGAGGTCCCTTCCAGTCCTACACGTCTATGATTCTATTCTCTGTGCCCACAAGGGGCTTGATAAAGTGGCAGAGGAGCAGCTGTGCTTCAAGAACTTACTGATAAGCTCTTCTTAAAGACTTCTCTCTCGCAAGCAACATTTGGTCCTTCTATTAAGACTTCCTTACTAGACTACACTTATCTGCCATCAGTATTGGAGGTGTAGTGTGCTCCAGTAAGCTACATGAAGAACTACATAGTACTACTGTAGCACTTCAGTGTAGACATTACCTATGCCGATTGGAGGGATTCTGCCATCGGTGTGGTTAATCCACCTCACTGAGAGGCAGTAGCTAGGTCAACAAAAGAATTCTTCCATCAACCTAGCGCTCTCTACATTGGGAGGTAGGTTAGTATAGATGTGTGGATTTTTCAGACCCGGAGATGTGCCAATTCTAATGCAGATCAGACCTAAGACTGATTTTTAGTGTCTAGCAAAATTATGAATATTAAAGTTTTTTTGTATAAAACATAAACATATATTGACACCAAACCTATGTAAATACATGCACAAGATGGAAGTTGATTTTTGCTATTTATATTCTATTTTAATTATTTCTAAAACCTGGAAAAAACCAAAACCAACCAACCAAACTCTGACCCCACAGAGGTCATGCAGGGCATCAATCATTACTAAAGAGATAAATGAGAACATAACCTATGACTGCTGGGAACTAATATATAATAAACTGCAAAAATATGCAGTAATTTCATGTGTGATCGGACATCCTCGTATTTTTTCCAAGCGTTTCTATTAGTTGTATTCCCCCCCCCCCCCCATTAATGCTGTATTAGAGAGCACACCCAGGCAGTCTGTGTATGAGAGAGGAATTGCAGATTCCCATTTTCTCAAAATAACTCTTTTGGTCACTAAAATAGTTACAGCTATCCATTTCTTACTGTTAACTGGTAATACCAACTCATCCAGTATCCCTAAAAGACATGAGCTTGGAGGAGGAAAGATAGCAACACTTGAAGTTTTTGAGAGAGCACGGAATATGGTATTCCAGAAACATGCATTTTGTATAGGTATAGAGGATGTGTGAAAGGTTGGCATGTGGCTGTTTGCATCTCCAACATTCACTGTGTGTTGCCAATCTAGCCTTAAGCATTCTGGAGGCCAGTAGTACCTGTTTAATACCTTGTCTTGGAAGAATTGCAAGGGTAAAGAACTTGAAATATCCTTCACATTAAGCCAGATTCCATCCGGCCTTCTGTTGTGATAGTAAAGCTAAGTTATTTCCCCCATTTTTCTCTGAGACTGAGAGGGTAATGCAAAGCATTAAGCTACTTATAAGTAATTCCTACAAAGTGACTTTTGTTTTCATATATCTTAACATGTTCTTCTAGAAGTGAGAGAGTTGAGACAGACCAATTGTCCCCTATCCTTGAATGAATCCTTGAGCATAGCTGCTAAAAGAAGGAACTGAGACAACAGTAGCTAATATTAGGTACACGTGTAATCAAAATGTGGCCAGTCTATCATCTTGTATTATATCTTTCATTTTTGTTAATCCTTTTTCTATTCAAATTGTCTTAAGCATGGATTTGGCCTTGATCCTGAGGCACGGGTTATCCCATAGTGGTATGAAAAGAGAATTAGTAAGATCAGATACTGTAATCATCTTAATGCATTGCATCTACATGGTGCATCCTGGCAAGATTGGATTTTTCCTTAAGGATATAGGAAGTCTCTTAAGATATATAAAAGGAGAGGGAGCCAAATAGCATAGCTAAGCTTTTTTTATTTCAAACTAGGCTGGTGTTTACGGAGTTACTGGAGCAGAATCAACGTATAGGACACCTTAGGAATGCTGGATAATATAGATACAAATCTAGCAGTTGCCCAGGATAAAGTTATGAATTTAAACTCCCAAGCTCCTCTTTTGAAGGGTCTGTGCAGGTTTCCTTTGAGGACACGGACCGAGAGGGCAGCTATAGAGTGACTGTTTTGTGAAAAGTGTTCAGCCACAGGTGATATGCTGCTTTTGTCTTTTACCATTTTTCTGTGTGTGTTCGTTTTTAGTGGTTTCAAACTACAACTCCACTCCCTCTTGAAATCTAGTTTCCCACTTGCTGTGAGATCTCTGTCCGTTCTCTGTCCCAGCATGCGATACACAATGGTTTGTGATGACTTGGTTGGAGGGATGCCATATGCAAATTATAACATTTTGTTCCCTTTCAATATCTGCCAACAAATCAAACCTGCTCCCAGTCTGCAATTTCACTGTGAAATTTTAAAAGAAAAATTCCTCTTTGAATTATGTATGGACATAACATATGTATTGTGGCATGTTTGTAGCTTTCTTTATAGCTATGGGCTGGTTTTTCAAAAGGGACTTGAGAGTTAAACACCCAGTACCACTGAGTGGAACTTTCCATGGGTTTTGGACACCAAAGAGTTAAAAATTTTCAAAAGTGCCAAAGTTCCATGGACTTTCATTGAGACCTAAGTTCCTAAGTTACTTAACAGCTTTTGAAATTTTTCCATAACTCCAATAAGCGGCTTTGAAATTTCCAGCCATAAGCTATTAAAGTGAACTGTGTTATGAAAAATAAAATAGAGGGCATTGAAAGCAATGAGTTTTGCTCTGTACTAAAGGGGATTTATAATCCAGAATAAGTTGTCATTATAAAATACATTTATAAGCAATTGACAAATAAACCTGACTTCTGAACCGAGCTGACAGGACATTTTTTTCCCCCAAAGGTGATGGTTGATTTCAGATATGAATCCAAACTACCTCATACCTACACCATAATTCTTCCTGCAACTAGCTTGTTGTAAGGCTATGCCATATTTCACTTGTCACACTAAAGGCTTTATTCTAATGAGATGCAAAGTAATGAAAGAGCTGATTACCTGGAAAACTGTCCAATACCGCCAAGCAGAATTCTATTATGTAAATTCATTCTGGATTTTGGGGGGCAAATGATAGGCAGGATATAAAATAGAAAAAAAAAACCAAATTATACTTGGCCAAGCAAAAGATCAGTCAAGCAAGCTAGTGAAATATTATTAGTGCGGAGTCACTGTTACCACAGTAAAAATAATGTATAATGCTTCAGATCAGGTATGATGGTTGACTTCTTTGCTGATGAATATTTATACAGTTTCTTTTGTCTTTTGTGTGTTTCACAATTCCTAGGAGAAGTTCAATAGATAAATTGCACCTGCATTAACTGGAACAAGCTTGTATTTTTTTTCTAGCAAGCTAAAGAAAGATTCCAGTTGATTGGGTGAAATACGGAGAAGTTAAAAAACCCCTGTGATGGTGCACTCCATATGATGATATGAAACTATGTTAATGAGTGTGAATATAATGTAACTGGAATATGCTTCATGCAAAAGGTCTCTTGTAAGGTATCATTACAAAGCCCACGAAACCTTATGCTCAAATAAATTTATTAGTCTCTAAGGTGCCATAAGTACTCCTCGTTCTTTTTGCTGATACAGATTAACACGGCTGCCCCTCTGAAACCTTATAATCTGAGTGTGTTCATCCTATTTGTATAAATGTATCATTCTTCTATCTGAAACTAGAAATATGAAATATAACTCTGAGGTCCTATTGTAATTATGCAAAGTGTGGGCCATTCATAGAATCATAGATTCTAGGACTGGAAGGGACCTCGAGAGGTCATCGAGTCCAGTCCCCTGCCCGCATGGCAGGACCAAATACCGTCTAGACCATCCCTGATAGACATTTATCTAACCTACTCTTAAATATCTCCAGAGATGGAGATTCCATTAATGGTGAACAATTTGAGTTTACCCTGTATAAGCTTTATACAGGGTAAAACGGATTTATTTGGGATTTGGACCCCATTGGGAACTGGGTATCTGGGTGTTGGAGACAGGAGCACTTCTTATGTGTTTTCAGTTAAGCCTGCAGCTTGTTGGGGAGGTGGTTCAGACTTGGGTCTGTGTTTGCAGCAGGCAAGCGTGACTGGCTCAAAAAAGGCAAGGCACTGAAGTCCCAAGGTGGCAGGGAAAACGGGCTCAGAGGTGGTCCCAGCGTATCAAGTGGCAGTCCCAAGGGGGTTTCTGTCACCCAACCCGTCACAACCCCAATGTCTCTACAGCATTCCATCAGCTGATAAATACTCCTTGAAAGGGTTGGGTTCAGATCAAAGGCTGGGTGAAAGTGTAGAGTCCTTCTGACAGGAAGTGAACCGGCATGCTATTTATACGTATACGGCTAAGCACTGCCTTTAGGTTCAGACAAATAGATTCCAAGGACAGGATGGATCATTGTGAATATCTAATCTGACCTCAAGTATAACACAGGGCTCAGAACGTCCCCAAAATAATTCCTAGAACAGATCTTTTAGAAAAACATCCAATTTTAAAATTACCAGTGATGCACAATCTTTCATGACCCTCATAAAGTGTTCCAATGGTTAATTACACTCACTGTTAAAAGTTGCAGCTTATGTCCAGTCTGAATTTGTCTAACTTCAATTTCCAGTGACTGAATCATGCTATACCTTTCTCTGCCAGATTAGAGTCCACTATCAAATATTGGTTCCCCATGTAGGAATAGATAGACTGTAATCAAGTCATTCCTTACCCTTCTCTTTGGTAAAATAAATAGATTGAGCTCCTTCAGTCTACCCTATAAGGCATTTTTTCTAATCCTTTAATCATTCTTGTGGCTCTTCTCCGAACCCGCTCCAATTTTTCAACATTGTTCTTGAATTGTGGATACAGTATTCCAGCAATGGCCGCACTGTGCAGAAGTACAGTATCCTCTCTACTCCTACTTGAGATTCTCCTGTTTATGCATCCCAGGATTGCATTAGCCCTTTTGCCCACAACCTCACAATGGGCGCATGTTCAGCAGAATATCCACCATGACCCCCAAATGTTGTTCAGAATCCCTGCATCCCAGGGTAGAGTCCTGTAAGGATGGCCTATGTTCTCTCTTCTTAAAACTCAAGTTTGCTTGCACCCAGCTCACCAAGCAATCCAGATCATATTGTATGAGTCACCTCTCCTATACTTAAAGCTTTCTGTTTACATATGTATCTGAGGCCAGATCTGGTCCTTAATTCTTTCAAGTTGAGTGTCTTATACCTCAAAATTCACTCAAAATAATTAACTGAACACCATTATTCAATATGGTTTAGGGCCAGATTTAATTGGGGTCCGGCTGTCAAAAGAGCTCAGCTCCCTGCCGTGGCCTCAAGAGCCTTTCCAGCTGGCCTAGAGCTGCTTTGTCCGTGTCCTGGATGGATTACGAGCTGCTGGTTTTGCCCAAAGCTTTCTCCACTGGGTGGAGTCCTCATGGGCCCAGATTCTGCTGGCTTTCTAGCTCTTTGAAATTAAACAAACAGAGTGGGAATTGGACACTGAGATCTCTTAGAATTTGAAAATCACAGCCTTGATGTTTAGGGGGGAGATTCTTAAAAACACCTAAGATTTAGGAGCTTGAGTCTCCCTGAAAGTCCATGGGACTTGTGCTTCTAAGTTCCTTGGGTGAGATCCTGGGTTGACCCTCTCGGAGGCACAGCAGAGAACTCTCAGCCCGTGGGGAGAGGGTGCTAACGGTGGCTTTAAGCCACCTTTTTGCCCTGCCAATTCTTGTCTGCTTTAGGGGCCAAAGTGGCTCCTGGCGTAACTGAAACAGCTCTTGGATGCTGGCTAAGTTATGGCAGCCTATGAGCAGCTGTGTCAGCAAAAATCTCTGCAGTGATACGTGCTGCAGCCCTTCCCCCACATGACCCCGCATCATCCCACCTGGGCTTGCTTAAGGGGTTCTTGGAAGGCAGCCTGTGGCTGCATCTCCAACTTCCTGTATCAAGGGAATGATCATATGATCACATCCAGGTCTTTTAGGTCCCTTTTATGCTCTTCAGACCTTTCGCTGGGTGTGAAGAAACCAAGGCAGGGATGAAAACTTCATCTCCTCTGTTGTGCTTATCTGGTGCTTAATCAAACTAAACTGACCTGAGGCATTGCCTACACTACAAACACTAATGCTAGCACAGCTATGCCAACAGTGCCCCCTAGGGTAGACGCAGATTATGCCAACAGAAGGAGCTTTTCATAGTAATATCATCCCCACGAATGTCAGCTGGTCTCCAGTGAGATTTTTGCTGGCACAGCTATTTTGACTAGGATGTGGGTGGTTTTTTTTGTTTTTTTTGGGGTTTTTTTTTTTTTTTTGACACCTCTGACTGATGCAACTATGCCAGCAAAACTTGGTAGTATAGCTCCGGCTTCAGTCTGTAAAGCTGGTCTGGAAATCTCCCAGAAATAGCAAGTCTACTGAGTGTCAATACCAGTGTTACTTTGGTGCTTGTGTTTCTGGTGGTGAAGTGATGGGTTGCAGGGAGATAAAGATTTGCAAACTTTTCAGGGGCTCAGAAAAGATTCAGCATGAGTTTGGCTCTGCACGCTGGGAAACTTTTCCAGGGAGGTGGTGATTTCTCACTTCTTTTCCAAGCCAAATCCATCAACCATCCCTGATTAAAACTGGTGTCACCACCATCAAGTTCAGTTCTCGGTCTTATCTTCTGTGCACATTTTCATTTTGTTTCCATGCTATGTTTCCTACTGACATGTTGCTGTAGTGAAACTGAAAGAAAAAAAAAAACCACGCTACCCCAAAGCAATCATAGCAATCTAAACATGACAATCACTCCCTCTCTCTCATCACCAGGACTGGAAATAACTATCTGTCTGACTTGAGTTGAAATACTTACTGAGCTCCTGCTAGTTCTTCCTTATAGTGCCTGGAAAAAAAAATCAACCAAAAGTAATTGTAACTTGGGAAGTCATAGTAAATACAATAGCATTTCAAAGGACTTAGCCAAGAAGGGAAAACTGGATAAAAAACCAAACTTCTTGATTTAAAAACCTCTGTGAAAAGTATGTGAAAAACCTACAAATTTCAATGCCTCCACAAAATGGAAATGAAAACGCTGTCAGCAATTTTGGGAAATCCAACTGGCCAGCTTTGTGCTGAAGTGGGATTGACACGCACGATTATTTTTGAGTGACTTGTAAGCCAGGTGCATGGTCCCTTTTTTTTTCTCTTGAGGATTGTGGGAGTGTTTGAGAGTGGGTCTGCTTTGCTGTTCTGTTTCTTTCAGTTGGGGCAATGGTTCTTTTGTCTCTGTTTAGTTCGGTGGTGACCCTGGGTTTAATTTCATGTTTTTAGCAACCTATTGTCTGCCCCGTGGGCAGGCGTGGCCAGCCACAGCGACACAGCCCTCAGTTTGTTGTGGATTCTGGCCGTGGGTTGCATGTTTTGCCTCTGGACTTTGCCTCTGTGAAGGAGTGTTTTCTAGCTGTGGGGACGTGACTGGGTTTCAAAATGTACGGCATGCCTCCTGCACAAGCAAGTCTGTTGTGTTTGTTACCTTGCTTAGCCAGGTTGAGCAGGTGATTGTGGAGGGGAGTGTTGTGTGGAGTGTTTTTGTCCATTGTGCCCCTCTCAGCACCTACTGTAAAAGCCACTACCTCCAATATTCCTCCTTTTAGGAAGCCGTGCAGCTGGCCAGAGGCCTGGCTAGTGAATTTACCATAACTAGCTCTGTTAGGAGGTTTCCTTTTAGTTGTAAAGCCCCAGAGGTTTGGCTTGGCTTGTCCTTCCTTTGGCAGGATTATATGGCATTAAACAATGCTTCCAAAGTTTCAAGTTTCCCTGAAGTGTATGGCTGGGGAGTGTGACTACTGTGTGTGTTGCCACTGAAGACATGGCTGTTTTTTGTTGGTGGGAGTCGGACACACTTGGTCAATCAGGCTGGGTTGCTGAAGCTGTTCCACTGGGTTGTTCTGAGTTGGCCAAGCTAGAACTCAGCCCAGCTGGAATTCTTGCTGTTCAGACCAAAATCTGGGCTGTGCATTTTTTGGATAAGGTCCTCGCTGAATTCCAGGTGGCACTCCCTCCACAGGCTGCTCAACATTTGCCGAAAGTTTTTGGAGGGATTATTTTTCCAGGCGGGAATCTTGTGTTCCCCTCACTAGCTGTCTCCACGTCTGTGGATGAGATCCTTGTGCAACCAGGCAGATTGCTCTCCTGGAAAGGCTTGGTGAGTGTTCCTTTTGCAGCCAGGTCCAAAAAGCAGCCCTATGGCATGTGTCAAGGTGTGGCATCATGTCACACTCTCGGATCTCCCTGGTACAGCCTGGCGGATGCCCCGTTCCCAGAGTGACCGTACAAACCACCTCTTCCTAAGTGCTCTGACTTAGTGGAGGGTCATGCACAGCATAGTAGCAATACATCGTTTTGTACACCATATTACTCCCGAGGTTCTGCACAGTGCCCTTCCTGTTCTGCTTCAGACAGTTTCATTTGTTCCTACATCGCCTCCATCCGATTCCTCTTGGCAGCAGCTTTTCAGTAGTTTGGGGCAGGGGTTTCTCCAAGCCCCTGTTTGTTCTCAGAGTGAGACATGGTGCTTGCATTGGCCGGTTTCATGCCTGGCTAACTTTTTGCTGGGTCAGGCAAAACTAGCCATTTTGAAATCTCACCAGAACAGAATGGCTGGGGTAGGGATGATGTGCTAGGGATGTTCCATGCATTGACTGCGGACCAGTTGCAGCCCGACGACACCTTTCATAAATTGACTTGTAACCTGGACACTTTTTGGGGTGTGTTAACAATATTTTGAGCAAACTTGTTAGTGATCCATGTTTAATGTTCACTTCAGATGAGTCTTGTTGATTATTCATATCTTTTTGTGTATATATTATAACATAATATTTTTAAATAGTATAATGGCTAACAAGGGTTAGGCTGGAGACTCTTGCCTACATGCTCGGGGTATTGCTGATCACCATATTTGGGGTCGGGAAGGAATTTTCCTCCAGGGTAGATTGGCTGAGCCTCTGGAGGTTTTTCGCCTTCCTCCGCAGCATGGGGCAGGGATCGCTAGCAGGAGGGTCTCTGCCAATTGAAGTCACTAAAACACAGGATTGGGGACTTCAACAGCAGAGTCCAGGAAAGGGGTAGGGACGGTTTTATGGCCTGCAGCATGCAGGGGGTCAGACCAGATGATCATAATGGTCCCTCAGACCTATGAGTCTGAGTCTATGAATGCAACTTTATGTGAGTCAAGGTGTCTTTCATGTCACGTCTCTCTCTGTCTAATATTAGGGTTTCCTGCTGTACTCTGCTGACTTGACTTGGCCTCTTGAGGCCTGTACTCACTGCGTGATTGGGGAACTGCTGCTGATCTTTGACCCTGTATTTTTATTGTTAGTTATTGATCAGCTCCTTTGTGAAAACTCAGTGACTTAGACAAGAGAGTGTCAGCAGTCCAAGCTTCTGAGAAGGACGCTTAGAGAAATGGAATACTCACAGTATATTGGTCTGGTTTTGAAACTGCATGGGTGCTTAGACAGGCACTTGGATACCAGCATTTAATCAACCACCTGCCACGCACTGCTTTGAATGCTTGCCCTGATGTGTCCAGCTGATTCCTGTTGGTCTTCTCTCCTGCCTTGTTCTTGGAATAACGGGTCAGCAGTAGAGACAAAAAGCATAGGACTGATGTCTGAAAAACAGACACGTAATGAGCCCCCTTCTTCCTTCACTGATTCTGTTGGAGCATCAAGGCTGTAGATATAATCTGTGTGCCATATAAGACAATTCTACGTGCAGGGAGAAAAGGAATGAGACAATGTAGCTGGTACTTGGACTAGGGGGAGAGTTACTGAAGCCCTCTACAACGTCCTGTTTAGTATTGTCAGTGTTCAGAGCAAATACTTTCTGTTGCTTACCATTCAACTGGAGTCTCCATGGGAAATCAGGGCGTCACTGTTGTAGGCTATGTACACACACAAGTATAGGACACCTCTGGCCTAGAAGAGCGTAAAACATAAAACAGGCAAAGATTGGGAGGGGAACCAAAGATCCCAAGAAGTGAAGTGACTTGCTCACAGTGGGTCAGTGACCGAATAAGTGCCAAGTCTCCTAGCCCATGCTCTGTCTGCTGGATTTTTTAGTTCAGTGGCCACATTAAGAAAATTGATTGTTTCCCAAAATGATTTTTTGTTTTGTTTTGGGGTGTGTTTAACACTTAAAAAAACCAACAATCCACTGAAATTTCAAAACAAAATGTTACTTTAAAATGAAAAGTTGAAATTACCATTTCAAAAATGTAAAAGTGAAGCATTTCAACTCTTTCAAAAGATGCTTTTCATTTCTTTTTTTTTTTTTTTGGCTGAAATTATTCGCCAAATTCAGCCCAAATTCGTGGTTAGTTTTGATTACCCCCAAATGGCACTTTTCAGCAAATCAACTTTGAATAATGACTCCAAGCTCTAGGGCGAAGTACTGTATCCCAGCCTTCTGTGACATGTAGAAACCTGGTGTGTAGATGCTGGAATGGAGGTAGGGTGGAAAAGGGCATAGGATATTCTTGTATGAGCTACAGTCTACCTTGACTCCTCTACCTTTACCATGAAACTGGATGCACCTGCTAGTTCATTTTGGAGAGCTACTGAGCTGAGATCACCAGCTCACACTGGATTCTCAACGGGTGTCAGGTAGCAATGGCTGTCAGTCACTACCAACCTGGGTTAGATTCAGAACACTAGCCAGGAGTTGAAAGGTTCTGTAGCCAATTTGTACCCTTGAGTCATTCACTCCATCACCCAACTGGAATAAGGGGATGGTGAACTAGAGTGGCAGGTACTGTAAGATGGAGAGACACTGGGGGAACCACACTGGCTATTGATTTATAATGTCAGTATGAGAGAGGGCAATGGAACAAGATAAATGTACCAGATGCCGGTCAAAGGATTTATAGCTGAAAATGTTGAGGGAAGCAGTGTGTGCTAGTGGGATGCAGCACCAGTGTGGCATGTAGGAGATCAGGTTTCTACTTCCAGCTCTTCCATGGGCTCAGTGGATGAGCTTGGGCAAGTCACTTTGCATCTCTATGCCTCAGTTCCCCAATCTGTAAAATAGGGATAATGATATGGATGTCCTGTTAGAGCTAGAGTTGAAAACTGCTATGTAAGACCTAGATATTGTTGTAATGTCCCTTTACTTGGTCTGATGCCGGGCAAGGACCTCATTGAGCCTTCTACAGGGCACCCACAGTTCCTATTGACTTTAGTGTCTCTCGGGAGACATCAGGAGCTATCTAGCTTAGGTTTTTCTTTTTGTCTCCATTACACCTCACAACCTTTAACACATTTATCCTCACCTCAACCTGTGAGGTAGAGCAATGCTGTCTTTTCTGGGATGTTGGGTCCCGAAGCACGAAGGACTGGCTCCAGCTCACACAGGGAATCTGAGTTAGAACCAGAAATGAAATGTGGGTCTCAAGTTTTAGGTCAGCAGCTTCACCACTGGCCCAGCCTGACTCTCCAACAACATACCTAGGTTTTATAAGGTTACTATGATATTGGAGCAATTTGTAATCTTGTCAACAGGCTGCTTCAATGGGACAAGAGTGGGCCCTAAACCACTCTGGTTATGGACTGGCCAGACTTTGCTTTTGCTCTTTTCTTGTTTTATTTTCCCTGACTGTTAAATAATAATCCCTAGCTCTTATGCAGCACTTCTCATCAGTGGATCTCCAAACACTTTAAAAATGAGGTCAGTATCATTATCCCCATTTTGCATATGGGGAAACTGAGGCACAAGGCAGGGAAGTGACTTGTGCAAGGTGACCCAGCAGGCCATAGCAGGGCAAGGAATAGCATCCAGGTCTCCTAAAGGCCATTCACACCAAAAGTAGATGGTTCTTTGTGTGTTGAAAAACAAACGTTCACACTAAATGTCCAGATTTTCAGAAGTGCTAAGTGCATTGTTCTCAGTGGGAACCGGATTTGAAAATCTAATCTCTACATCTTGGGGCCTAAACAGCTACTGAGTTCTTTTAACAATTTGCTCCTAAGTACTTTTGCCTCCCTAGCTGTTAAAGACCTCCGACAAGCTCTGACATCTGTGTGCACTCAAGAGAAGTAATTATAGAAACCTTTCTTACACAGCTGATCTGTGATTGACATGGGGTCTCGGTTAGGCTCTGACATTTATTTAATTGGTATCTTTTATAGGGAGGGCAGAAGAATTGCTTATTTTACATATTCAGTCGATGTGGACCAGCAGTCATGTTAGATGTCATGGTTATCACCCACATTGTTCATTCAATTGTTTTGTCCTCATTCAAGCTATATAGCCCACTGAAAATGATAATGCTGCAAGTGAAAGTAACTGAGAGGATGGGCAGAATGATAAGGACATGCCACACCGAGTGGCTTGCTTCAAAGGGAATTGAGAAACAAGTATGCAGTGACTGACTCAAGCACAATTAGTTTGCACATAGTCCCTCCAGCCTTGTAGTCCGGAGAGGTGAGTGACAAGAACGGAATGGGATTTTGCTCTATACGGGGGCTGCTCCCTGTAACAGGTTATTAGGAATACATTTCAATCGTAAACAAAACAAAGAAATCAACATGGGATTATCTTATCATCCAGTTTGTGTTTATACACCAGAATAATCATCAGTGGAATAGCTGTGAAGTTTGGCGGATGACCGTCGTAAAGCCAACCTATGCGGCTGTTGCTCTTGGGAAAAACGGAGCAGCTGTCGCTACGCAAAGCTAACATTCCTTGCCGCTGTTCCTGCCGCGCAGCCGTGCAGTGGTGTCGAGAGATGCACCTGTGAATTAATTAAAGGGTGACGAAAAATACTGTGGGATGTTTTTGTTGACTCCTCTGCTTGAACATTTAGCATGACATCGTTAAAGCGAGGAGCTCTGTGTTGCTACGAGCAGGAACCAAGACCCTGTCATAACCATAGGTGCTGCCTCCATGGGTGCTCCGGAGCTCAGGCACCTATGGAAAAAACATAGTGGGTGCCCAGCACCCACGTGGCTGGATTAATCTTTTGTGGGCCCCGGTGCCTTGATCATGGCTCCACCCATCCTCTGCCCCAAAGCCACACCCTTGCTTGGCCTCTTCCCCCTCCAAGGACCTACCAGCCACTTGCATGGGAGGGTGGGGGCAGAGAAGAGTGAGCACCCACCTGCAAAAACAAAACTCAGAGCCTGTGGTCATTGCTGAAGCGTAGTTCCAGCTGCATTTATCTACCCGCAAAGGGCTGAATGCTTAGGCTTCTAACTTCTGTTGATTTCAGGGGAAGTTGGACTCCTAACTCCTTTTGAGTATTCAGCCCAAAGTATCCCCTGAATAGAAAGGTGTGGCTACTAATAAAACAGAATATGATTGCAAAGCGTCATGAGCCCAGAGCTAACTTGAAGCTAGTTCCAAATGGAGAGTCTAAGCCTACAAGCCCTTAAGAACATGAGTAGCTTTATTCAGGCGAGAAGTTTCACTAATGCCAATTGGACTCCTCATGGAATTCATGTGCATAAGTGGCTGAAAGAAAGGGCCTAACGGGTGTAAAAATGTTAGGGTATAACGAATATTCATAAAGAATCATTAACCTGGCAATGATTTAGACAGTTCCATTAGTTATTATTACCATTACAGTGGCCCCAATCATCATGCACAGAGGCCTGTTGCACTAAGCACTGTGCAAACATGGATGGCCGGATTTCCATAAGTTCTTAACATCCAGCAGTTCCCATTTAGAGGGATTTAGAAAATCGGCCCCCTTTGAGGTGTCTAAAGGGAAGTTGGGCCCTGTTGAAAATCTAGCCACAGTAAAAAGCATTTACTATCCCATTTCTCTGTTCTCCCTCAATCCCCCCATCTTTAAACTTCTCCTTTGCTGTGACGCGTACAAAAAACAGAACAGGCCACGGATGTTCTGAGACCGCTGCCTATCATGCTGACCTGTATTGTCTCATTTCACTCCATCTCTTCCCCACCATAAGTGTGTCTCCTTCTGTTGTGGGGTTGTCTTTTGTTCTGCATTTGTACTGCACCTAGCACAATGGGATCCTGGTCCCTGGCTGGGGCTCCTAGATGCTGTGATAATGCAAATTAATAATAAAGTAACCATTTGATCCAAGAAAACATGGAACTCTGTTCTTCTCTCCAGTATGACTGCTGGAGACTAAAATCCAGCGGCTAGTCATCTTTACACAAAGATTGGGACAAGAGCTCTAATACAAATCTATATATTTTCACAATGTTAATCTTAACTCTCAGTGTGAAGTAGAATTTCCTTCTTAAAATGTGAAGGAAACTGAGCAGATATTTTCCCAGTGACAGAGATTTGAACGGACTAATTTTGGATATTTTTGTAATCACAAATCACTTGTGAAATAATTTCCATCATACCTTTACATATAGATAAGTACACACACACACAAAAAAAAAGGCAAGCGAGTAAATGATTAGCATCGTTGTTTTATTTCCAACTGATGCAGGAGATGCGGTGAGTGAAGTGGCTAGAAGAAAAGAAAACACGCCTCTGGATGAAATGTCACATGGCAACCACTTCCCCTCTTACATGGAAGAGAGCAGGCTGAAGCTGAGGTGTATAAGTTGATCCTGAAGGAGGGAACTTAGCTGAGAAGGAAGATTCTCATAGACTCATAGACTTTAAGGTCAGAAGGGACCATTATGATCATCTGGTCTGACCCCCTGCATGCTGCAGGCCATAAAACCGTCCCTACCCCTTCCCTGGACTCTGCTGTTGAAGTCCCCAATCCTGTTTTAGTGACTTCAATCGGCAGAAACCCTCCTGCTAGAGATCCCTGCCCCATGCTGCGGAGGAAGGCGAAAAACCTCCAGAGGCTCAGCCAATCTGCCCTGGAGGAAAATTCCTTCCCGACCCCAAATATGGCGATCAGTAAGACCCCGAGCATATAGGCAAGAGTCTCCAGCCTGACCCCTGTCAGCCATTGTACAATTTACCTACCATTGCTTGGTTTTCCTTGACTACTATGTTTTACCATTAAACCATTCCCTCCATAAATTTATCTAACTTAATCTTAAAACCAGACAGGTCCAGAAGCTTTCAATAACTGTAGGCAGATGGCAGAATTCTGCTTGGTAAACTGTAATGGGGAATTGATTCTACTGCTTTCATTGAATTGAATATGGACATCCATTCATATTTCGTTCTAATCTCTCAAACTAAAATAGGATGAACATATTGTTCTCAGGTGCGCTCATAGCCACTGATTGATCATGCATGCAGGATCATTAATCACTATTATGTTTAAGCATGGGAGAAGTAGTGGAACGGATGCCTTCGGTCTCCAGCACGGGGTCCCCTGAGTCAGCCCTGGCCTTGGTTTTAGAGCCCATGGCCAATAAGGGAGCTGAGCCTCCAACCCTTGTCCCCAGGCACCACCTCTTGGCAAACAAACACCCCAGAACTGGGGGTGAAGCAGGAGCGGCATCGCCTCAGCCCTTGCCAACCTCTGAGCTGCTGGCATGATGCTCTCCTTCCGGCAGCTTGCGGGCTGTACCAGGCTGCTCGCTTTTCATGTGGGAGGCAGCAGGGCCGACCGTGTTCTTCAGCGGGTTGGGTGGTTGCTCTGGGTTGTGTCTCAGGGCTGGTCTGTGCTTGAAAACTGACACGGGCGGGGAAAAATCCACACCTGTGAGAGATGTAGCTGTGCCGACCTCACCCCCCGAGTAGACAGTGCTAGGCCAATGGGGAGGTGGATTAACTACAGCAATGGGAGAGCCCCTTCTGTCATGGCAGTGAGTGTCTACACTGAAGCGCTGTTTAAATATAGAGAGAGCCTCAGCTGGCTGCTGTAACAGGGTGGCCAGAGGCCTGGGGCCAGCCAGCCTTGTTCACTAATCAGATCCAGCTGAAAGGGGGAGAGGAGACAGGTTTTCGCCATAAAAGCTGCAAGAAAGGGTGAGGAGAGAAGCTGCAGGAAGGGATGGGCTCCATCAGGAGTCCCTGTTGTATGGAAAAGACTCCAAGAAGGAAGATGTGAGTAGAGTGGCCCTGTGGCTAGTGTCCTGTACAAGGAGTAGGGGACTGGAAGAGACTTGAGGTTGAAAGTCAAGGGTTTGCAGAGTGGCAAAGGGGATATGTCTGAGTGCTGGATTGAAAGAAATCCCAGGGGGTGTTTGGAGAGACCCTGAAAGGGGTGGAAACTGAGGGTGGATGCTGAGGGGACACTGTAGAAGGGTCTGATATCTAACAGCTGCCTATTCAAAAAGCCAAAGTTTGGGGAAAGCACACCCTGGGCTTAATGGAGGGGGCTCTGGTAGAGAACCCAAAATTCAAAGAGGGAACGAGAGCTAAAAGACTCTTAGCGATACCCAGGACGCTGGCCCAGACACCTGGGTTTCTCACACAGAGAATAAGAATCTTGTGCAGAACAGGGTTGCCGAGCAATGGTAGCATGGATTCTTTGACTGAACTTGACTCTAATACTAGATTGATGGTGTGGTGGAGCAGACTAGACCCTCTCCCCTTGCGGGGTCGCAGACTGAGCCCAAATGTCGACACTGCCATTTTACCCCTCCGAGCCCTGTAAGCCCGAGTCAGCTGACACTGAACAGCCGCACTGTTCCATTGCAGTGTAAACACACTGGGTGTAGCCAAACTAGTGGTAGCGAAGCAGAGTAGAACAGGATCTGATGTTGCTGGCCCTGCTGGAAAGAAGCAGGGAGGGAGTGCCGGTTCCCAGCCCCCACTGGATTTGGGAATAAGGTTTTAAGTGGGTGAGGACTGAGTTCAGGGGCAAACTAAGACAGGGGTTAGCTGTACCTCTCCGAGACTAGGTTATAGAAGTTGTATTTTATGTAAATATGACTATTTATACTCAATGAAAGGATTTTGGTGGCTTGATAGGACAGAGGGCTCCTGAAAGTTGGGAGTGGGGAAGTACTCCTGGAAAGGTGACTGGGGGAGGCTGGTTTCCTAGACCTGGGAGTGGGAATACAGCTTGTGGCGGGAAGCCTCCCACCATGCATGTTACTTATTACAGCCTTGCTGAACCCAGCCCTTGTTACTTCCATCTATAACTGTTAGAAAGCTGTGGCTGGTTCTAGTGAAGGTAACTCTTCCTTAGGCAAAAATGCCGCTATCTGGACTGCTTTGCTATTGCCACAGTAGCTTCTCCTTGTTCTTTGCCTGAAATGCTATTTACACAGCCCTTCTTGGGACTGGGTTTTCTGTTTGTTTTCTTCTCTCTGGCAGCCTTTGGCTGGATGTACCAATTTGTGTGTTACTAGCTGCTGTCTCAACTTGTGGGACTCGGGCACCATAGCCAGTAGTAAGGCACAAGGCAGGATTCAGCTCTAATAAACCCAAAGGGCTTTATTGAAGCTGCTGGGCATACCCAGAAACTGGAGCTCACTCTGGTTCTCCAGCTTGCAGACAGAAACACACTCCCCACGGGGCATCCTTTGGCTGCACAGGGTCTGGGTAAGTCCTGACTTCTGCCATTGTGGAGTGGGTTGCTGATTGCACTAGATCACAGTTGCAGGCTTAAAAACTGGAGTCCAGATTTTTAAAAGAAGAGCTCCTGTTAGGACAGAGAAATGAAGAGGCCAGAATTTCAAAAGTGCCAAGTACCCAGCAGCTCCTATCATTCTTCATGGAAAATGCTGGACGCTGAGTACATCCAGTAATGTATTTTGTTTCCTGCAGAAAATTTCAAACTTTCATTTTATCAATATTTTTTTCATGAATTTTTCAGGGTTTTTTGTCAAACCTCAGAACTGATTCTGCCCATGAAACGCACACATTTTAATCAACTTCTGTTGAATCAAAAGGACATTTTTGGTTTTAAAGGTGAAAAATATCAAGCAAATGTAGGGGCAAATTTTCAGAAGGTACCTAATGATGTAGATACGTGCCCAGTTAGTTACTCATAAGTGTCTAGGTGGTAACTCCTACTTACTTCATGGGGAGTTAGGTACTTTGGAACTTTTGAAAATCTCATTAGGCACTTTAAAAATTGGGCCTGAAGCTTCTGAAAGTAGAACTTGGGCTCCTTCAGCAATTTGGAAAACTACCCCTAGTGCTAAGCTCTATTGAAAATCTGTCCCTGTATCTTCAGAGGATAAATCTCTAGATATCCATATGTTAGACTATGATCCTGGTTTCACTAGTACAAATCAAGAGACATTCCCTTGATTTCAGTGAGTTTACTGTAGAGATACAGTACTAGAGATCAACATCTAGCCATAACACTCCTCTGGGTCCACCCTGTTTTCACCACTCCTCAAAGCACTTGTCCGATCTCAGTTGTTCAGTTCCTACTGGGAACCGGTTGGGAAATTGTTTCTAGTTCGGAAATGGTTGCTTGTGCCAATTCCAAACCACCTATGCCTCTCCCTTGAAAAAGTGTTGAGTGACAAAAGTCTTCTGTCATATATCACACAGCAAAATCATGAAAATGTTTTAAAGCAGCCTACAAAATAACCTGAAGCTAATTGGTAAAACTAACACATTTCACCCTCATCTGAGGCAGCAAACTGTTCCCGTCTTTGTAAGCACAAGGAATAGCAGAGATAAATATAGATCCTAACTTGGATTCTTCAAAAGGGATAAAAATGGGTGGATGTTTTTAAAAAAAAATTAAAGGATAAATGGCATTCAAATTTCCTATTCAATATTATCTACCTTCACTTCTAACTAACAGACACCTGCGATATCTGTCTTTGGAGAAAATCATCACAGAAGTGGAGATTAACACAGCCTGATGCTTCTGAAGTCCCAGTATTCAGTAAAAATAGAAATCCAGCAATTATTTTAATTGTTTCGTCACCTCTATAGCCTGAAATGGATGGCTTCATTATTTCACTATCATTTTGTAACAGGCAGGCTAATTCACCACACTGCTTTATCTAAAGAAATACCTTACTCTGAGCAATACCACATTGTACTAGACTAAGATATGATGGAAGAGTTTCTCATTATCCATCTTTCTCTTCTATGTATGTTAGCTACCATAATGGTAGGCTACACAAGTGTGTTTCGAATACTTCCCGTTGTTAGACTTTACTGCTGTGAATAAAAAAAGACCTATCTCATTATGAGATGGGTCCTGCAAAGTATTGAGTGTTCTGGCTTTCCCCAGCAAAACATTGAAGCATGGGGGTATACTAGGAGTCCCACTGGCATATTAGTCCCACAAGCATATTAGTAGTCCCACCGACTTCAATTGGGCTACTCACACGCTTGGCTTTAAGTATGTGCTTAGATGCTTTGTTGGAGGAGGGCAGAATGCTCAGCACCTTGCAGGTTTGGCCCAAAGAACAGCGACATCACGGTTGGCTGGTGCATTCTGCTTGTGTCACTGATTGGAACCGTCTGGGCTAAGGAATGACTGCAGAGGTGGTTCCTACAGAATGTACTAACCCCAGAGGAGAGACGTAGCCAAGCCCTTAGCAGCCTCTTAGACAAACTGAGACGCTTCTTTAGGGTAAGATGACTATATCCCCTGAGAATGCCCCAGTTTTTGAGTCCTCTGCCATTGGGTTAGACGATCCCAGGATTTCTCCTGAGTTTTGATGACCCCTAGAGAGTCAGAGAGACGTCGCTTCTCTGCTGCTCTGACCAACTGGCTCGCATTGCTTTGGGAGGCTGTTGTATCGGTCTGTTGCACACAGCAGTACCTAGACTGGCCCCTGGCAAGGAGGTCCCGTGCCTCTCGGCTGGTAGCAAACCAGACAGTGGTGGTGCTAAGCATCAGCAACCTCAGGCCTTGTCCAGACTTACTGCAGCATGTTGCGTATATGTAGCTTCATGCCATGATGAAAAGCAGACTGTGTCCATGCTGCTGTGTGTAGCTGCATGTGCCAGTGAAAGGCTCTAGGTGGGGAAAGACTCCAGCATCAGGAAGGTGCCAGAGCCTGTCTCTGCTGCCGGATCCGTTCCATGTGGTGGAAAATGCACTGCAGATGGGGGAGGCACTGCTTGGGCCTGTGGAGAGCTGTGCAGGGAACATACCCTAAACTTCCAGTCTTTACTCCCCTAAGCAGTGCCTCGCCAATCACACTGCTATTTATAACAGTGCTGGGGGTGTGTGCACTGTGTGTAATCTACACCCTACCAGAAGTGTAGACATAGCTAGGCCCCAAGCACCTTTTTGTGGCCCTGATTTAGTATTAACCGCCAAATACAAAAACAACAAGGAGTCTGGTGGCACCTTAAAGACTAACAGATTTATTTGGGCATAAGCTTTCGTGAGTAAAAACCTCACTTCTTCGGATGCATAGAGTGAAAGTTACAGATGCAGACATTATATACTGACACATGGAGAGCAGGGAGTTACAGACTAACACAGCTACCCCCTGATACTTGACGCCAAATACAATTAATCTTATTTAAAGTGGACTTTTTAACGAGTGTATTAGCATGTGTTGAGTTGGTATGTTTTGGTTTGTGGAAACAATGCAATTAGTATTTTTACGGTGTGAGGGGCAAGCAGCTGCCAATCGGCTAACACCACCTATGGAACCAGATGAGCTGTCTGACACCAGCTGCTCCTTGGATGGACTGACCTATTTCCTGTGCCCCAGCTACAACTCCCAGGTTCTTACTGTGCCATGCTACCGCTATGCCCCATGTCTTCCCACCAACCCCAGCTGTGGCCTTTTGCGTCTGACTGTCCCATGGACTGATGTGATCACTGGCTGGCCCTCTTTGGTCATGTTGCCCACCTCTGAGATAAAATCCCTGCGCAACATGATCTGAAGATTGGACTTGAGGTCAGGAGAGGACACTGCCCAGTCATGGACTGGTGGCAGCCATGTGGTTGCCCAATATTAACCTGGCTGCATCAGATCAGTAATTACCCTATGGAGTTCTGGACACTTGGTGCTACAGATCTCTACTGTCTAAATGTGGTGGTGGTGACCTCAGTGTCCTGCCCCCAGAAGTTTTGAGGCTGGGGGGAGGAGGGATTTAATTGAAAAAAATCATTTGAGAAGATTTCAAATTTTCAAAACAAACAGTAAAAAAACCCACCAAAACAAAAACCTGCAGCAAATTCACAAAAAACAAACAAACCAAAAAATAGGACAGACTGGACTGAAAGCCACTTTTGAAGTGGCTGAAATTTCAGCCAAAACTTTTTTTGTTTTCCCCTCCATTTGTTAATAATTTAATCTAGGTTCTTACATGACTCTCAGCACCAGGGGTATCCGAGTAACGCACAATCATTCTTAAATGATAAGTTCTTTGGGCATGGACTGTCTTTTTTCCCCTTTGTTCTGGGTTTGTACAGCACCTAGCAGAATGGGGCCCTGCACCATGACTAGGACTTTTCGAGACAATGGTAATACCGCCATTTCATTGATCCTCAGACTCCCTATTTACTACAATTGAATAATGGGAAAATCAAATGATTTCCCTAGTAGAAACTCTGGCAGATTAGGGAACTGAACGCAGGTCTCATGAGGCCAAGTCAATTGTCTTAACCATTACACCACCCTTCCCACACAGATGTAAATGGAAGTAGAGAAATATAAGTGCATGGCATCTGCTAAGATCTTCCCTCTAGTTCATGATCTGTTGCAAAATCAAGGGCATACCACTACACTAGACAATTTTAATGTGTTTGGACACAATGGGGAGCACTTGAATTAGATGCCAAAATGCTGACTGGCTTTGCAGTCATTCTAGACTAGGGAAGCCGTGTCCCACATCATGTCAGCTTGTGATGGTAAAACCCTTGTCCTGGTGGGGTATAACCAGGTGTGACGTTCCCCTGGTGTTATCTGGACCGGTGATCTGCTAGGATTATCTGGATTGTGCAACCGAATGACACTAGTCCATATCTCTGTTCCCAGACACAACCCTAGGAACCTCCTTCTTGCAGTGTCCAGTTATGCCCACTGGACACTGCAAGCTTATATGAGTTCATCAATTTAACAAATAAATTGATATGTACCAGGCTTGTTATCCCAAGGGGAGTCTCTGACATGCTACAAATCAAACACACTGCTTCAGGTCGAATAAACAAACAGATTTATTAACTACAAAAGATCGATTTTGAGTGACTATAAGTTAAAACACAAGAAGTCAGATTTGGTCAAATGAAATAAAAGCAAAGCACATTCTAAGCTGATCTTAATGTTTTCGGTGCCCTTACAAACTTAAATGCTTCTCACCACAGGCTGGCTGGTTGCCCTTCAGCCAGGCTCTCCCCTTTGGTCAGCACTTCAGTCACTTGGTGGTGTTGTCTGTAGATGTAGGTGGAAGAGAGGAAGAGCATGGCAAACGTCTCTCCCTTTCATCATGTTCTTTCTTCCCTCTTGGCTTTGCCCCCCACCCCTTCAGAGTCAGGTGAGGATTACCTCATTGCAGTCCCAAACTGACTAAGGGGGGGAGGGGTGACTCACTCGAGAGTCCAACAGATCCTTTGTTGATGCCTAGGCCAGTGTCATTTGTTCCTGTGAGCCTGGGCTGGGTTTGTCCCATACATGCCCTGATGAGGTGTGAATTGCCCCTCTGCTCCTGGAGAATTTTGCCTGGGCCTCTTCTCCTGGAGAGTTTTGCCTGGGCTTGTTTTAAGCCATGAGGACACATTTTCAGCCTCATAACTATATACATGAAATTGCAGCCTATAACATTACTATAACATCAATATAACAACAATGCTCAGTGCATCATGAGCCTTCTAAAGACGCCCTACATGACACACTTTGCATTGGATACCACACAGTCATATTATAAGGATGAACATGGGAGTGCAGGGTGTTCCCCCGAGGTACAGAGTGTCACCCCAGGACTTGCTTAGCATGATTTGCCCTGGTCTCCACCGGTGAGACACTCATGGTCAGCGCTGTCAGCTACCTTGATGGCGCACTATCCTACTAAAATACAGTAAGATTTTCTAAAGTAGGCCATTTCTGTGGGCTTGGCTTTGGCTTTACTCATTCTATTGAAATCAATGGTAAAACTCCCTCAATGGGAGCAAAGTTAGACCAGGGTTGAGCACTTCTGACAGTCCCACCCAAAGGGGATAGAAGATGGGCACATAATAGAAATTCTGGGTCACTTTTGAAAGCTTAAAATCCTTCAGTTACCTTTTTCAGGAATCCATCCCATTCAAAGAGGGAGAAATGGAGGAGCGTTCTATGCCCACACATACTTTCTTAGGTTATGTCTTTGCATTTCTTACATACTTAATAGTTTAAGCTGCTGTGCAAAGAAGACTAAACAGAAACTTAAAATTATTATTTCTATTTGGTCTGCTTGAAACATTAATCCGAAAATGTTGGCAGGATGGTAGTTTTAAGCAGTAGATAATGATACTGTATGGGGAACTTGCTTTTCTCACAACACATTGCATAGATTCTTAGCACAGCCAGTCAGGTGTTTTTACAATCCGCTTTTCTGTGGTGAATCTCTGTGTTCCTAAAAGCAAATCTCCTCTTAACATCAGGGATCAGAAATCCTGCTTTGACAACAGTCTTCACACTCAGTTAAATCTTATTATGTGAGGAGTTGAGACTTGTAGGGGTTTCAAGGCTGCATGTAGAAGTCTACACGTTATAACCCATCATTGACTTGTCAAACAGGTATGTTGGACTCTGAAATTAACCAGTAGGGGAAGGGCTAGAGTACATTCCATACCCTTCTGCTTACGCTAAACTATTCATTTTCCAAGAATCCCATTTGGAGAGAAGATGGGTACATACATCTTAAAGATTAGACTTTGTTTTTAATTTCCTATTTGATAGGGAATACTTACACAGATACTGTAGACAGATACTGTGGCTTTTGGAGTTTCAGAAAGAACAGATATTTTTAAAAGTAAGGTATTTTTTAAATCACCAGATAGTTCAAACATGAATTCATTTTAAATGACACATGCACAAAGTGTTTGACAGCAAAGAAAACTTTTGCACCTATTCCTACTTCGACTTAAATCCCTGTAACATTCATATGATTTTAGTGGCTTCCATTGTCAATTCGGCTAAATATCAGAGATTTTTTAACTTCAAGGTGACCTTCAATGGAAAAACAATGGGATTGTACTCCTTTTTTGCTTGTACATGACGTATGAAGGAAAACAGAAAGGCGTTTGTTAATCTGAAGCCCCCTTTCCCCCCGCATGCTAGTTTTATATATAATGAAATTCAAGACCTGGCTGTCTTGAAAGACTTTATGATAAAGGTAGAAATAGTGATGTTCTGAAATCACGAGAGACTTACCAGTGAGTCATTAAGAACAGAGGGGATTTTTAGTCCCATTGTTAAGGTTTTATCTGTTTTCTTGCTATTTAATTCCAATGTCCAAAGAACAGTTGGGAGAAAAGGCTTTACAAAAAAGGCCTAACACCTATGCTCTTTCCCTTCAGCTCTGAGAGCCCACAATGCACATCTCTGACTGCTGGAGGTCTCCTTGGAGCTAAACCAAGGAAGATCATGTCTGACCGTTCTGGTATCTATAACGTTAAAAAAGGCAGAAAAATAATCTTTTCAAGCCTTCATTATACACCATAAAGCAGCAAAAAACTAAGGTACAAATACAATTTCAAAAATACTTCGCAGGCAATCCTTAATAGAAGCTGCCTCTGGGATTGAAGTGGGAAAGAGAATTGCTCTGCATATCCTTAGCTGGAGACCGCTCTCAGTAAGGCAAAATCAAATGCAGGAGTGGTCTAAGCTGACAGCTCTAAGAGCTCTGTTTTAAAAGGGAGGGCACTGCTGGGAGAGCCTGCCTTTGTATAGGGAACCAATCCTGCAAGTTGACCTACACACAAATCCTCAGGACGCACCTTTAGGCAGTAACGCATCTGAAGAATGATTCTCTTCTGTTGTATTGTTGACACCCTGTGCAGGCTTTTTAATCAAATCCAAATAAACCCATTTTGCACAGGCATCTGCTAGGGATTACTTGCAGTGACTGCTTCCTGTAACAAGGCGGCTTGCCCCATGGGCTGCGGAGCCTGGTGCTAAGCCAACTCTGATTACAGGCTGAGTCCCACCTGAAGGGAATCAGGTGCTTCAAGTATAAAAGAGAAGGACGTTTCAGGGAAGGGTGCAGCTTAGGAAATTGTAACTATAGCAGTAGCTGGTGCAGTCAGAAGGGTCTGGAGTCAGCTGAGAGAGCCAGGGGAGATGGACAAGCTCCAGGCAGGAGGTTCTGGGGAGTGGACGGATAGACCAACAGACCTACCCTCAGGAAGAAGGGGCTGTGCCCAGCTGGACCTGGGATGAGGACAGAGTTTGTGTTCTATTTTCAAAGAGTTAGTCCAAAATAACCTCTGGGGAGAGACTGAGCGAGGCTTGGGGTTTGGGCAGCCAGTGTGTACTCAGTGGACTAAATAAATGGGATCTCTTGGGGGGGATCTGAGAGTTGTGGTGGTCTTCAGTGGCCCTGAAGAGGGAAAGGAGGGCAGGGTGCTGCAGAGCACCCTCAGGCCACAACATTGGGGGGTGCTCAAAAGGCAGTTGGCCCTGTTACTCTTGCCCTTGAATGGATTTGAACCAGGGGCCTAACACTGTTGTAGCCTCAACTGTGTATATACAAACTCTGTAAAGAGCCTGCAATCTAAATGCAGATGCCGACGGGCCGGTGGGGAAAAAGACACACAGTTATAAGATCATGCAGAAGGATAGTGGCCAAGCCAGGAATAGGACCCTGTTCACTACCCTATTTATTATAACAGGGCTTCTCGAGCAAAAGGCCATCTTATTCTTCCCATGTTGCTAAATGGAAGGGGGTGGGTAGAGGCTCGAAGAGAGGTGCCTGATGTGGTCCTGCTCTGGGGAAAAAGTTGAGACCCACTGCAGTACATAATATGAAACCTTTTGCATCCCTTAATCACTTCCCAGCTTATGACCTAACTACCCTATGAACAGAATATTTTTAATTCACATCTGCAAAAAATGTAATATTAAACCTTCAGTGGACAACCAATAATTTACACTGGTTTTTTTTTTTCCCTCCAGGATTTTAAATTTGTATCAAATAAAAGCCTTGTTTATTTTCTGATTATTCATTTCTACTATATATATATATGATTACAAATAATGAATGGTTATTAATTTTTATCACTAGGACTATCATTACACCCACTCATATATTTTGATATTATTGCTAAAATTATCTCTAATGGTTTTAATAGGAGCTAGTCTCCTGTGCTAATGAGACTATAAATCAAAGTATTAAACCAGATAGAAAGTCCAATTTTGGATTCCATTCTGAAACTTACCAGTAATTCCTCCTGCAAAGTCACCACCGATGAAAGTTACTCTGGAGAACAACAACAACCCAGGAAATAAAAACAACCCAGGAAACTACAGATCAATTAGTTTAACTTCTGTGCCGGGAAGATAATGGAGCAAATAATTAAGGAAATCATCTGCCAACACTTGGAAGGTGGTAAGGTGATAGGGAATAGCCAGCATGGATTTGTAAATAACAAATCGTGTCAAACCAATCTGATAGCTTTCTTTGATAGGATAACGAGTCTTGTGGATAAGGGTGAAGCGGTGGATGTGGTATACCTAGACATTAGTAAGGCATTTGATACGGTCTCATATGATATTCTTATTGATAAACTAGGCAAATACAATTTAGATGGGGCTACTATAAGGTGGGTGCATAACTGGCTGGATAACCGTATTCAGAGAGTTGTTATTAATGGTTCCCAATCCTGCTGGAAAGGTATAACAAGTGGGGTTCCGCAGGGGTCTGTTTTGGAACCGGCTTTGTTCAATATCTTCATCAACGACTTAGATATTGGCATAGAAAGTACACTTATTAAATTTGCAGATGATACCAAACTGGGAGGGATTGCAACTGCTTTGGAGGACAGGGTCATAATTCAAAATGATCTGGACAAATTGGAGAAATGGTCTGAGTTAAACAGGATGAAGTTTAACAAAGACAAATGCAAAGTGCTCCACTTAGGAAGGAAAAATCAGTGTCACACCTACAGAATGGGAAGAGATTGTCTAGGAAGGAGTACAGCAGAAAGGGATCTAGGGGTTATAGTGGACCACAAGCTAAATATGAGTCAACGGTGTGATGCTGTTGCAAAAAAAGCAAACATGATTCTGGGATGTATTAACAGGTGTGTTGTGAGCAAGACACAAGAAGTCATTCTTCTGCTCTACTCTGCGCTGGTTAGGCCTCAACTGGAGTATTGTGTCCAGTTCTGGGCACCGCATTTCAAGAAAGATGTGGAGAAATTGGAGAGGCTCCAGAGAAGAGCAACAAGAATGATTAAAGGTCTTGAGAACATGACCTGTGAAGGAAGGCTGAAAGAATTGGGTTTGTTTAGTTTGGAAAAGAGAAGACTGAGAGGGGACATGATAGCAGTTTTCAGGTATCTAAAAGGGTGTCATAAGGAGGAGGGAGAAAACTTGTTCTCCTTTGCTTCTGGTTCTATCCTTAGAGGCTATGGGCTTAAACTGCAGCAAGGGAGGTCTAGGTTGGACATCAGGAAAAAGTTCCTAACTGTCAGGGTGGTTAAACATTGGAATAAATTGCCTAGGGAGGTTGTGGAATCTCCATCTCTGGAGATATTTAAGAGTAGGTTAGATAAATGTCTGTCAGGGATGGTCTAGACAGTATTTGGTCCTGCCATGCGGGCAGGGGACTGGATTCGATGACCTCTTGAGGTCCCTTCCAGTCCTAGAATCTATGAATCTATGAATAATGAAGCAGGTCTACTCCATGTCATTGACACGATACTGACATTTAACAACATTCATGCAGCAAGGCAGTTGTGGGGCTGAAGGGGGTAAAGGGAGGCAGAGATGAAGGGAGGGCGTTTCCAAAGCTCTCAGTGTTGAATTCTGTTCTCCTAGGAATGCCTATGTTGCAGCTGGAGATGAGTCTCCCCGCCTGGATAGACGGACTCGGACTAGCTGGGCTCAACCTAACACAGCAAAGATGGCAGCATGGATGTGGCGGCATGGGCGGCAGCTCAGACTTTCAGGCCTAGCGGGTTGAGTGGACTGCAATATGCATGCTGCTATTTTTAGCGTGCCGGCTCAAGTGAGTCTGTCTACCGGGCTGGGAAGCTGGATCCCGGCTGCAGGATAGACGTGCCCCTTGAGGTCAAGGCAAGTTTTGCTGTTTACTTCCACAGAAGCAAATTTAGGCCAGTGCTGAGCACTTTCAATTCCCGCCCTCTCCAAAGAACGTCCTTATGAAGTATGTTACATAGCACATCCATTCTATAAGTGATATAAATCCATTGACGTCAATGGAGTTCTGCTGCTTCCACCAGGTCAGGCTTTTGCTCTGTTGCTGGACATGATTATGTCCTTTTTTCACTGTATGGAACAATTCTACAGAATGTCATAGGGACAGCAGGAACCAGGTTCTACAGAAATTACACCGGAAGAATAAACAATGTAATAGGGTGTCCTTTGTCTATGTTTTCTGAACCATTCTATAGAATGCTACAGCAGAGATGTAATTCTGTATTAAAATCTGCAGCATGGTTTAATATAGTAGTATCTCTATAACATTTTCAATTAAATTTCACAGCACATTTCTACAGCTGGCTATAAGAAATCCCTTTCACACAGTGTATAGAGCACTGCCCCGTAAATCAGGAGAACTGAGTCCTAGTCCCAGTTCTGTGAATGGCCTTGTGGGTAAATCCCTTCATTCCCTCTGCCTCAGTATCCCCTTCTGTAAAATGGGGCATACCCTACCCTCTTTATTAAAGTGCTTTGAGATCTTCTGATGTAAAGTGCTATTTGAGAAGTAGCAATAAGCCCAATTATGAGCCAGATCTTCACCTGAAGTAACTAATCATGGCTCTCTTGAAGCTATGTGATTTACATCAGCTGAGGACCTGACCCGCTAAGTACAGGAATGCCTGCTCAAAGAAATGCCGATCCATCAGAACCTATGAGCACTGCACCTTGACCTGAAGGGACCCGCTAAAGGAAACAAAGAACTCAATGCATTCACTTTGCCGCAACCCCTAACCCTGAAGAGTGAGAGATGGAGTCACAAATAGAGCCCACATCCTTGGGCTGTTTACCCAGGAATACCCACGGGAGGAAATTCACCCCTGTGCAAAAGGCTAGTGCAAAGCTGATGCCCCATTTAAGTTCCACTTAACTCCTCAAAATAGGGGTGGAGTGGGACATAAGTGATGCACAGACCTTGCAGCAGGCTCTCTTCACAGGGGTGAATTTCACTCCCGGTAAGTGGTATAAAAGTGGGCGGCCATTTATTTTACAGCCATTATGCTACTGGCATGGCTTGAGGTCAGAGAAGCTGACACTTCCTGAGCTAAAGGAATGGTGAGTTTCTGGCACTAATTTCATTCATACCTTTGCAATGCTATTCATTTAAAAGTACTCTATGAAAACTATAGCCAATGAGTTTCATGGATGAGGGGGCTAAAGTTAGTCTTCTGTGTCCATATTTAGGCATCTAAATATATTTTTGCCCAGAATTTCAAAAGTGCTGACCACTTCTTCTGCAGGTCTCCTCAGCTAGTAAATTCTCGGCACATTTGGAAATGAAACCAGACTATTAAGGAGTGTAAATATGGATTTAGAAGCCTAACTTCAAGCTCTTATTTTTGACAGTCTTCACCTAGATGCGTGTTTTGTTGTTGTTTTTTCCCCATTGGTCCTGTGCTTTTTAATAGCACCAAGGTTTTCATTTTTTTAAATCTGATCACACTGTTAAAGAATTCTGCTCAGATAGGAGAGTTAGGTAGTAGCCATGATTATGCATATTAGGCTTTAGTGATTTCTGATTAAATGGCTGGATTTAGCTAGAGTGAGTAAAATATCATGTTTTCATTGTATTTATGAAACACAAAACATTTGGGATACTCACCTAGTCTTTCCCGGATTTCTGCTCTGTCAAAAGTCAAAATATAGGTGACTGAAATGGACTTACCACAAACAATGGCTTAACTTTAAAAATTTATGCTCAGGATAACCTTTCTTAAGAGTCATAATCTGGAATAACCTTAGAAGCTGCACATTATTCTAGGTAAATGGCCATTTTTTAAAAGTGTATAAACTTGTTTTTTTCCAAACACGTTACTTGTTTTCCAGCATGGAAACGGGAGTATGTCTATTGACCACAATGGGCTTGGGATCCGATTTTTCAAATTGTTTTTCAGAGTCAAAAATGACTCCAGAAAACATTTGCAGCATGCAAAAATGCAAGATTCTTGAAAATCAAAGAGCTTTGCAAAATTATGGGGAATTTCACAGACACAACAGGAAATTTGCTATGGAAAATTGTATGGGCTTGCTTCACTGAGATTCATTCAGACAACGAATTGCCTTCCGATCAGAGAAGGCTCAGGGTTTCCAGTTTCCACTCTGGGTTTGATATTCAAATGAAAGCCAAAACTGAAAGGAAAACTGAAGTGAAATTGTTGAGCTTAGTCTGGTGTCAAGTTGAAAGCAGGAGCAATGATAAATTTACCATGGTTCTGATACAGAACCAGGTTGGTTTGAAAGTAGGACCATGATAATGTGAAAGATTAATGGCCCGAGTTCTCTTTTTCTGGGTGGCCCTGTTACATCACTATAACCATGCAAAGGGAGAGGAAATACCACCCAGGGAGTACCCCATCAATAACAGTGTTTCCAGCTGCTGGAGTGGCTCCCTGCCGATGGGTTTTTCACTCCTGGAGCAGGGCTGAGTCATCATTGGAGGGGGCATGGTTGGAGGACACTGCACTGCAGGTAGTTTCACTGTTGGGGACGGCCCCAAAGAGACCATTGCTGCCAGGCAGCTCTAATTTAGCCTAGGAGATGGAGAGGAATATTTGGGAGAGCTTAAAGTCATAATCGCTTCCCCATCTGCCTTCCATTCCTTCACCAATTGTATCAGAGAATCATAGGGTACGTCTACACTACCCGCTGGATTGGTGGGTAGGGATCGATCTATCGGGGATCGATTTATCGTGCCTAGTGTAGACACGATAAAATCGATCCCCGATCGCTCTGCCGTCGACTCCAGAACTCCACCGCGGCGAGAAGCGGAAGCGGAGTCGACAGGGGAGTGGCAGCGGTCGACTCGCTGCCATCCTCACGGTCAGGTAAATGGACCTAAGATACGCCGAAGTTGCATATCTTAGGTGGACCCCCGCAGCGTAGACCTAGCCATAGTCAATAGCGAGCCTTTAAGAAACCTTTTTGATTTACTTGGGGTTCATAGACTCATAGAATATAAGGGTTGGAAGGGACCTCAGGAAGTCATCTAGTCCCACCCCCTGCTCAAAGCAGGACCAATCCCCCAGGGTTGGTCCTGCTTTGAGCAGGGGGTGGGACTAGATGACCTCCTGAGGTCTCTTCCAACCCTAATCTTCTATGATTATATGATTCTAAACATGTCTGTGGACATAACTTGTAATGGGACCTAAAGTCAGGCCAGGTTCACTTGCTTTCTTTCTTTTCTTAATTGGGAACATTTCATCCAACTCTAGTTAAAATGTCATTCTTTTTTGCAAAGCTGTCAGTTGTCACAGTGGATACTGTGGGAAGTGAGCATTATTAGTTTAGCACAAAGCTCTCGTTATTAGGGGTGTAAGCAACCCAGCTGGGGAATTCCTTAGCGCAGCCTTCTTATTTCTACAATTCCTTCTAAGCGTTGAAATCCCTGCTTTAACGTTTAAGAGTATTGCAAACTGTGCTTTGCTCCCACTGACAAAGGGAGTTCAGATACCCAATGTAAAGTCTTTGCTGCCCATGCGCCCCTTGCTCTCATGAGACCCAGGGCAGCTGGGCAGGGTCTGGGGGAGTTGGTTCATAATTGGATGAAGCGCTTCTCTTATATCTGGCCAAATAACATGTCCTAGGAATTGCAGGACAACACTGGAGTTTGTGTTTTAATTGGAGCCTTTGGGCTGCAATATTCACTAACGAGGGGGGGAAAAAACCCACAACCCACCGTCTGAGGAGAAGGGTGCTTGTGCTCTGGTGATTAGCACAATGACTGGGAATAAGGAAACGTGGCTTCTGTTCTTGTGTCTGCCACTGACTCGCTATTGTAACTCGAGGTAATGGCACATTAGCTGAGCTGTGCAAACATAGCGGCTTAAAGGTAGGCACCGAAATCCACACTTACGTCCCTGAATAACTGTCCTTCTTTTGAAAACAAGGTGCTGTGAGCCCACCCATAATCCCCGTAGACTGTCGTAGGGTGTCACTCTAGTGCAGTGGCTTCTGAGTCACGCCTGTGAGCTGCTGGACCGACTCAACACAGATGCTCATCAAAGGTTTACTACAGCTTATTACCTGAAACTCAGAGAAGTCAACAACGTAAGCCAAAAGAAAAGTCCTTCAGCCTGAGGTTCAACTCTGTCCTATGACCCTTGGCGTGACACCCTTCTTTTCAAAGAGAAGAGATCCCTTTTTTTCTCTCCCAAGTATCCAATGTGGTGTTCTTCCCTTGAGTCTGTGGCACTGAACTGTTACCTGCAGGTGGGGGAACTCATCAGTGTTACAATCTATATTACTACAGCAATGGGGACCTTGCAATCATTAAGACAACTTAGCCTTGCAATGCCCCTGTGAGGCAGAGAGGTATTCTCTACCATGCCAAATGAAGGCACAGGGTTGTTTAAGTGACTTGCCCCAAATCGCCCAGGAAGTCCGTGGCTGAGTCAGGAACTGCAGCCACATCTGCTGAGTTCCAACCTAGCACGGTAGCTACAGCCCCGCATTAGGTAAGTCCTTTTTAGACCCTCCCAACACTAGATTCATGGCTGCATATTTTGAGATTCACGTGACTCTGTGAGAAACGCTAATTGAGACAGACTCTTAAACCATGTTGCCTTTAGTACTACATTATGTAACTCTTTTGCATTACCATTAGAAATGAGCTATTGAAAGCTATATGAACCAGCAGGGGGGAGAAAAATTACACATGCATTTTCTCTTTGACCTCGGTAAATGAAGTATTCCTCAATTCTGGTTACATGAGCATCTTTAAAACTGTTTTCCATAAGGCCACGAGTCTTCTCTCCAGTAGAGTATTTCCTGTTTGAATACCAACAGCTCCCTCTCTCTGTTTTGGCGTGAGTTAGCAGCAGACGGTATCTGTTACATACAGCAGATTGAGTTATTCTTCTGTTTCCTCTTCAGCAAAATCTGTGCCTAGCAGCTATTTATGTTGTTGCTTCTGATATGGATTAACTACTTGATATAGTTTTAGTAATTCCTTTTCTGGGGGGAGGAAGGGGCTAAAAGGTGTGATTTGGTTATTATTACAAATTCCAGATTATGAATGGAACAACCATTGAAAAAGGGAAAAGGGGACAGAATCCTTGCATTAGCTGAAGAGACTATTTTCTGTTGAAAGGCAGCTTTGAACACCCTGTGAATTACTGTCACACTGAACGTGTCTCTGGGGATTTGAAAGTTTTATATCCTTTTGCAAAGTGCCACTATTGTCTGCATAACAAATGGGAACTGAACTGTTCTGTTAAAAGTAAGTCATGCACACTTAAGAACATAATAGTAGCTTAGCGTTAACAATGCTTCGGCATTCAATTCAGCAAACTGTTATTGTAGGGGAACTGAAGCTGGAGCAAGCTGTTTGCTTTGTGATGAACAGCCAGCCTCTTTCCCCCTCCCCCCGCCAAAAAGATCAGGCTATTAAAGGCACACTATGAAGATTTCCTAGATACTGACTTTGACACGTGTCCCATAATGGAGGTCTTGATAATGATGCCTGCAATAGCATCACTGCATATAGTGCTTTAGTGGCTTTCAAAGGTCTCGTTTTAATGATGCATTATTTTTCCTCTGATCTGTGCTTCGGTGAAAAATACGAAAGGCCCATGGCCAAACTAGTACGTATTTTACTCTGCTCAAAACACTGAATGGATTTTCAGTTAAGCGTACACTGGCATTTTCTCAGGGTATTCTGAGGTTCAAGTAGTCCAAATTCCTCCGTATGAAATATATGCCTGTGTAGGACAGCTTTCTAAGGCCTGGTCTACACTAACCCCACAATTCGAACTAAGGTACGCAACTTCAGCTACGTGAATGACGTAGCTGAAGTCAACGTACCTTAGTTCGAACTTACCGCGGTCCAGACATGGCAGGCAGGCTCCCCCGTTGACTCTGTGTACTCCTCGCGGCGAGCAGGATTACCGGAGTTGACGGGGAGCACTTCTGGGTTCGATTTATCGCGTCCAGACAAGACACGATAAATCGAACCCAGAAGTTTGATTGCCAGCCGCCGAACCAGCGCGTAAGTATAGACAAGCCCTAAAATCCTGTTCCTAAACACTATGGCTTACCACAATGTTACTGAAATATTTGAGTCCATTACTGTAGACCGTAGTATTACTTATTAATGAGTACGTTTTAAACATTTTGTAACTGTAATACTCATTATAGTTTATATTCAATAATTGCATATGCTATCATGGATTTGATAACTTCCTGGACAATACAGTAGCCAGAATTAGTTTTTTTAGAACTAATGGATAACGATAGGACCGGATTCTGATATTATTACTTACATACAATAGAGCTGGGTTGGAAATGGTTTTGTCATCCTGCAAACTTTTGAGATTTTGAAAAATGTCTCCAAATTGGCTCAAAAAGTCAATTTCCAAAATGTTCATTAACTGCAAAGCTGAAAAAAATTGGTCAATCATTTTGTGATGGGTTAGATCATAGAACCCACCTTGGGAGCTGCCACCCGATGTGCCAAGACTACCTCTACCCCTGCTTTCCCTGCCAACTCGGGACCCCAGCACCCTGGCTTGCTGAGCCAGACTCTCCCGTCTGCTCCAACACAGACCCAGGGTCTGAATTACTTGCCCCAAAGCTGCAGCTAACAGAAGTGTGCTTGTCTTTAGCACTCAGATGCCCAACTCCCAATGGGCTCTAAACCCAAATAAATCTGTTTTACCCTAAAACTTTAAACTCATAAATTGTTCGCACTCTATAACACTGATAGAGAGATATGCACAGCTGTTTGCCCCCCTCCAGATATTAATACACACTCTTGGTTAATTAATAAGTGAAAAATGATTTTATTAAATACAGAAAGTAGGATTTAAGTGGTTCCAAGTAGTAACAGACCGAACAAAGCAAGTCACCAAGCAAAATAAAAGACAACGTGCAAATCCATGTCTAATCAAACTGAATAAAGACAAGATCCTCACCAGTTTCAGAATGCTCCCTTTTACCGACTAATCTCATTTTAGCCTGGGTCCAGCAATCACTCACAACCCTTGCAGTCACTGCCCTTTGTTCCAGTTTCTTCAAAGTATCCTGGGGGCGGGGTGGTGGAGAGGCTCTCTCTTTAGCCAGCTGAAGACAAATGGAGGGGTCTCCCAGGGGCTTAAATAGACTTTCTCTTGTGGGTGGAGACCCCCTCCTCACTCCTATGCAAAGTCCAGCTCCAAAATGGAGTTTTGGAGTCACATGGGCAAGTCACATGTCCATGCATGACTGAGTTCCTTACCAGCCAACCCACATTCCTGGGAAAGCCCAGATGTGGATTGGTGTCTCCAAGTTCATTGTTGGCTTTAGTGTTTCCGGATTGGGCACTTACTGAGAATAGTGTTTTCTCAGGAAGCTGACCAACTGCTTCACTACAGCCTACTTAGAATCAAACAAGTATGCAGCCAATATTCATAACTTTGAATACAAAAATGATACATGCATACAAATAGGATTAATAGACTCAATAGATCATAATCTTTACAGAGATATGTTACATGGCATATGTAGTATAAAACACATTCTAGTTATGTTATATACATATTTCCATAAAGCCTTATGGGAGGTACCATCACACATTTCAAAAGTTTTTGTTTACTCTGTGGTGGATTTTTTTTTTTTTTACTATAATAAGCTGAGTTTAACAAAAAAAAAGTCATCATTTCAAACCACTAATTTTCATTTCAAAACTGTCAAAACAAAAAGTTGGGACAATTTTGATCTTCTTTTCCCAAAAGTTTTTGAGTTGAAAAAAAAAATTGGCCAAGCTGATCTTTCCCTGAAAATAGTTTTGGTTTTGATAAATTGAAATTTTCCAATGAAAAAATGTTTTGTCAAAAAGTCCCGAACCAGCTCTAGTGATAAATGTGTCTTACTCCATGAGTGCTCCCATTGATTTCACTGATGGAGTCAGGTATTCACCTTGAGCACTGAATCTGGCTTTTGGTGTTCTTTCCACCTACTATAGGGTTTGCAAATCACATACATGTCTGTTTTTTTAAAAAACATATGTGCTAGCTCCAGTCACAAGAAACAAAAGAGATGATAATGCTACAGAGCACAGTAGCAAGAAATAGTCTTCTTGTTATGCTAGTCAACACACTGTAGCAGGGATGGACCATGTCTCCACTAAGGTTCCACCCGTTCCCACCAGTAGGGGACACTGTAGAGCATCATGGGAGATGTAGCCTAGATTTTCAAAGCTATTTGGGTGCCTAAACATGAAGGGAAGCGCCCAGTGTTGTGGAGTCCCATCCATTCCCCACCCCCACCCCCTGAAAAAAAAATCACCTAGGCACTTAATTCTCATTGAAATCTATGGAACGTAGGAGTCTAGGCAGTTTTGAAAATCTCATTAGGTACCTGTCTGTATCCCTAGGTGCCTAAATACCTTATAAATCTAGCCCTTGGTCTCACAGAATCAATGGGACTTAGGCTCCTGAATGCCTAAGGCACTTTCAAAATTAGGACTTAGTTGTCTAAGTCACTTACACCTCACAACGCTGATTAAACAATACTTAAATACTTTTAAAAATCCTGGCCTACAGGCCAAAGTCAGTGACTTACACCTAGTGCAGCCCATTTACTGCTATGGGATTCATGGAATATAAATCAGTGGATAACTTGTGTGGGATTTTCAAAAGACCCAATGGGCCAGATTTTTAAAGCTATTTAGGTGTCTTCATTAGGCACCTACTAATCTTTTAACATCTGGCCCTACATGACTGAGGAACACAAGAGCCATTGACTTTCAAAGGGACTTGTACTCCTGAGGTGCATTTGCAATTCCCATCCTTTACCCTACAAGTCCAAAATTTTGACCCAAATTCATCAAAACAGATTTTTATTTTATTTTATTGAGTATGGGGATTCGTTTTTTAACTAAGCATACTTGCCTTTTGCAGGGTGCAGGTGCCAACCAGACTAGTTTAAACAATAGGAAGCCAGACAAACAGTACTTTATTTACCACTTTGTGAGGCTAGTAGGTAAACCATTACTTTTCTACCCAGTTGTAAAAAAAAAAAAAAAACACAATGATGCTTTTATGGCTAAATTAGTGGTGAATACTTTTATTGTTTTTCTTTGCAAAATAAAATGTCGATTTATTTCCTTTCTGCTTCTGTATAAAATAGTGTTGGTAGCTAAAGCGGTTGCATGAGGCTGAATGTATTTTTCAGAGTAAAATGCACAGAGTCCAATTCCAACATGTACTATGGGAGGCAGATACTATGATGATGCAGATTAGATAAATACCTCACCAGTCAGACAGGGTAGATAGACAGAAGTTGGGTTATGTTCCCTGGGTTGTATTGCCAAGCCCACTCAGTCTACAGTAAATAAGGATTCCCACTGTCCTCAACATGTGCCTTAGCGTCCCATTGAGGAAGTGCTGCTACTGGTGGTGTTCTTGGTGTATGCAGGCAAGCCAGGAACAGAGGCTAGGGGTAGGGTGACCAGACAGCAAATGTGAAAAATCATTTGCCCTCTATAAAACTGATAGAGAGATATGCACAGCTGTTTGCTCCCCAAGTATTAATACTTGCTCTGGGTTAAAAAGTAAAAAGTAATTTTATTAAATATAAAAAGTAGGATTTAAGTGGTTCCAAGTAATAACAGACAGAACGAAGTAAGTTACCAAGCAAAATAAAATAAAACACGCAAGTCTAAGCGTAATACAGTAGGAAACTAAATGCGGGTAAATCTCACCCTCAGAGATGTTCCAATAAGCTTCTTTTACAGACTAGACTTCCTCCTAGTCTGGGTCCAGCAATCACTCACACCCTCGTAGTTACTATCCTTTGTTCCAGTTTCTTTCAGGCATCTGTTTGGGGTGGAGAGGCTATCTCTTGAGCCAGCTGAAGACAAAATGGAGGGGTTTCCCAGGGCCTTATATAGGCTTTCTCTTGTGGGTGGAAACCCCTTGTGTTCTTCTACGCAGAATCACAGCTACAAGATGGAGTTTTGGAGTCACCTGGGCAAGTCACATATCCATGCATGACTCAGTTCTTTACAGGCCGAGGACATTGTTTACATGTTAGTTTGAACGTTCCCAGAAAAGCTCAGATGTGGATTGGCGTCTCTTAAGGTCCATTGTTAGCTAAGTACTCCCAATTACTTGAATAACCCCTTCCCACTATGTTAACCAAATCTGACTTATGTGCTTCCTACAGCAAAACACTTTAAATACAAGCATAGAGCCAACGCTCATAACTTCAGATATAAAAATGATACGTGCATACGGATAGGATGAATACATTCAGCAGATCATCACCTTTGCAAAGATATGTTACATGGCCTATCTAGCATAAAACATATTCCAGTTATGTCATGTTTACACTCATAAGCATATTTCTATAAAGCATTATGGGGTGCAACGTCACATGGGATAGATGGGGTTTTCAGAAGTGCTGAGCTTTGGTCTAACTCTTCTCCCACGGTCATCCATAGGACTTTCACCTTTGAATCATAGAATATCAGGGTTGGAGGGGACCTCAGGAGGTCATCTAGTCCAACCCCCTTCTCAAAGCAGGACCAATTCCCAACTAAATCATCCCAGCCAGGGCTTTGTCAAGCCTGATCTTAAAAACCTCTAAGGAAGGAGATTCCACCACCTCCCTAGGTAACCCATTCCAGTGCTTCACCACCCTCCTAGTGAAAAAGTTTTTCCTAATATCCAACCTAAACCTCCCCAACTGCAACTTGAGACCATTACTCCTTGTTCTGTCATCAGGTACCACTGAGAACAGTCTAGATCCATCCTCTTTGGAACCCTCTTTCAGGTAGTTGAAAGCAGCTATCAAATCCCCCCTCATTCTTCTCTTCTGCAGACTAAACAATCCCAGTTCCCTCAGCCTCTCCTCATAAGTCATGTGCTCCAGACCCCTAATCAGTTTTGTTGCCCTCCGCTGGACTCTTTCCAATTTTTCCATATCTTTCTTGTAGTGTGGGGCCCAAAACTGGACACAGTACTCCAGATGAGGACTCACCAATGTCGAATGGAGGGGAACGATCACGTCCCTCGATCTGCTGGCAATGCCCCTACTTATACAGCGCAAAATGCCGTTAGCCTTCTTGGCAACAAGGGCACACTATTGACTCATATCCAGCTTCTCATCCACTGTAATCCCCTAGGTCCTTTTCTGCAGAACTGCTGCCTAGCCATTCGGTCCCTAGTCTGTAACAGTGAATGGGATTCTTCCGTCCTAAGTGCAGGACTCTGCACTTGTCTTGTTGAACCTCATCAGGTTCTTTTGGCCCAATCTTCTAATTTGTCTAGGTCCCTCTGTATCCTGTCCCTACCCTCCAGCGTATCTACCACACCTCCCACTTTAGCGTCATCTGCAAACTTGCTGAGAGTGCAGTCCATGCCATCCTCCAGATCATTAATGAAGATATTTGATGTAAATGGCAGCAGAGTTATGCCAATGCTGAAAACATTGGACAAATCCCAGCCTGTGTGTATGAAAGACACAAAACTTGCAAAATTAAACACACAGCATCCTTTATATTTGAACAATTTATGCCTCAATTTTGCTCATGAATCCTTGAGAGGCCGTAATTAAGAAATCTTGTTATTTGCTCTGAGCATCTTTTAAACTCTTTTCACTCAGACAATGTGAATAATGATTAAACACAAAAGGTTGGCTCTAAAGAATCTGTTATGGTGACTTGTGACTTCAGTTTACTCCTACACTTTATCTCTCAGATCGACATGATACACCACTAAGTCTCCATCTGTTATGTCAGTAACAAGCACTAAAAAACTCCCAGGACATTTCTGATGTCAAGAACTATAGTTATGGAACAAGTGCAGCAGCCTCTTTTCTCACTGAAATAGCTCATTGGGTTTTTGTTATTTCTCCAAAATACACAGAATTATTTGGGCATGTTATGGATCAATAACTTTCCGAATTCCATTTTGGAAAGAAACCAATAGTTAATGAAGAGAAGGGGTATGAACTGAAACTCAGTAATGACCTTTCGAGGTCCCTTCCAGTTCTATGAGACAGGTATATCTCCATATATATAATTCCTCTGCCCCATTAACTAGGTAAAATTGTTAAATTGTAATACAAATTTGTGATCATATTAACGGCAACATATAGAAATTATTTCATTTTTTGTTACTTTTCGCATATATTTTGTCTTTCTGCCAACCAACATGCTTTATATAGGGTATGGATTTGCACCTACCTATATTAAGAAAGAGGCCTCATTCTGTAACTACTTAAGTCTGCAAACTAACTTCAAAGAAAGCCCAAGGAGAAATGACTTGGGATAATCTCACTGGGAAGTGATGCAGTCTTGCACATCATGGTTATACCAAGATCGGTGTTTGTGAGGAATAGCCAAGAAAGTTGGAGTGCTCTGGTTAATTCCACAGCTCTGCCCACATAACTCCCTGGCAGGAGAGTGATTGATAACCATGCTCAATCAATGAAACACAAGATGGAAGCATTATTTAAGCAGACTAATTCTCATTGGCTGATCAATGATTCTGAGGGCAAGATGTGGTTGCCTAGAATCTTCTGAATGCCAATTAACCTTACAATGTTTGCACGATGTCTCCTTTTGGTTACATTCTTACAAGAGGTATCACATCCAACACTTCCCCAGTTGGGTTCTAGCCAGCTGCTGTGTTCAAATCTTTCATGCTGTAGGACTTCTCCTGGTTGAAGATGTCTCCAAATTCATTGACCCTGCTCAGTTCAGGGTTGCTAATGATGAAGACATCAATCAGCCCAGCACAGATTACTAGTTTGGCTTGGAGTCCAAGATGGATTTCCCAAAAGATGGGATGTCTTTCAGGGAGGGGCATTCAGGAGATGGAATGGAGGGAGAGATACTAATAGTCTATACATATCATCATCTTGATTTAGGCTGGGAGTTTCAAAGAGACCTAAGGGAGTTAGGTACCTACCCAACTCATTGAAAGTCCAACAATCTTAGGTCTATTTTTGAAAATTCCATCCTTAGTTAGAATTGAGGGATTTTTTATGTTTTTAAATTAACTTTATTATTAGAAAGAAAAAAAAAAACCAAGATATTCAAATATCAACAGAAACCTACAGTTCCTATTTTTTCACAACAGGTGTGCTTATTCTGAGACCCTCCCAGAAACAGAATAAGGAAAATAAACATTTATAAATCAAAGGGCTCCTCCTAGAAGTTGGCTGCTGACCTTTTTCAGCCAGCCAATTCAGAGTTAAAACAGACTGCAGCAAACATTAGTTATAGTCTGCATGAGGCTGTCATGCAAATGGCTGATCTAATATCTTTTCCTGGTATAATCACTACTTAATGATTCTAGAATCATATCAATTGAAGTTGCAACAGCCTGATCACTAGGTCATTAGGGTCTGTTCTCAGCCAGTGCTGAGTCCATTATCTGAGTCCAATGGATTATCCATTAATTCAACAATTGGTTTATATCACTTCCTACAAAACCAGTTATTTGTGTGTGTGTGTGTCTGTGTGTGTGTGTGTGTGTGTTTTGGGGGAGGGGATCAGAGAGGGGTTTGCTCTGAAATCCCAGTTTAAACAGCCGACCTCTCATTTTCTTCTAGAATGCAAAGTAAACATCAAGGAGCTGTAGATGGCTATATGTAAAATGACCTTCAAAGGACAGCTGAAGCCCTCAGAAATGGAAATCTTGACATAAGGCAAGTGATTTCACTTTGCGGGGAGTGATTCAGTTCATTCATCTGTAGAAAAGCCTGTATTGTCTTTAGGATTAACCGTAATCAAGATAGTCACTTACTGTGTATTGACAATTCAGCTTCTGCCCCTCTGCAAAAGGTGATTCACTAACCATCTGATAGTACTCAATTTTCTCAGGAGCTGTTGCCCTTTTGGTTACAAGTATTTCTCTTGGGCTTTTCCCCTTCATTTTTTGCATAGTTTAATTTTGCATGGGATCACCGGCAGAAAGTGGAGTTCTCACCCAGCTCAGAGGTAGGGAGGTAGCGTTGGCATACAAGGTAAAATCAAGAGTCCATTCTAATACAATATTCGATTTCAGACTGTGGCTAGTACCTGTGATATAACCTGGCTCCAGGGAACGTTTTCAACTAACCCTCTATAGTTAGAGATTGGCTTTTGCTCCAAAACTTGAGAATTAATATCCTTCCCAAAGCTGCTTTCTTAGCATCTATTATAACAACTGTGGGTATTCTTTTTATCCATATAAATGTCCAATCCTTTTTTAACCCTGCCATTCCCCTAGCCTCCACAGTCCAATTGTGCAGAATATAGATACAAATTGACTTTTTTTTTTTACTTTGCCTTTATTGGTAACTCAAATACCAACAGCAGACCATAACTTCTGTGGCATCTTTACCCACATGCCCAGGCCCCAGAGCTGGCCAGAGGTCAATCTGGCCACAATGTAAGGCCAAAACTTAGGCTCAAAACTGTTCTAACTTGTGCCAGTGGCAACAGGCCTTTAGAGAATGCTCTGGTTGTCTAGAATTGCTATAGCCCAGTGCTTTCTGGTCACAACTCCTCTTTATTACCAGGGCTAGGGTTACCATATTTAAAAAATAAAAAAAGAGGACACTCCACGGGCCCTGGCCCCGCCCCTTTCTGGAGGGTGCCTGGCAAACCGTGAAGCCGGTAGCGCTCGGGCTTCAGGCCGCCCCTATGCCTCCAGACCCTGCGCCCCCGGCCGGGCACTTCCCCTCCCAGGCTCCAGCTGCTGTGCTCCTCCCCTGACTCAGACTTCGGCTCTGTTTAAGAGCCAAGCTGCCCGAGCCAGCGCTACCGGCTTCGGGCAGCCCCCGTGCCTCCGGACCCCAGCCGCCGGAGCAGAGCAGCGGGAGCCGGGGAGGAGAAGTGCCTGGCCGGCGGCGCAGGGTCTGGAGGCAAGGGGGCTGCCCGAAGCCGGTAGCGCTGGCTCGGGCAGCTTGGCTCTTAAACAGAGCCGAAGTCTGAGTCAGGGGAGGAGCAGAGGAGCCGCTGGAGAGGAAGTGCCCGGCCGGTATTTTTCCCGGACATGTTCGGCTTTTTGGCAATTCCCCCCGGACGGGGGTTTGATTGCCGAAAAACCGGACGTATGGTAACCCTACGTGACTGGTGCCCGGGGCCGGGGGCGCAGCTCCAGCCCCAGGGGGACGCAAATCCGGACAGTGCCGGCTCCCCGCAACGCGCTGGTGTCCACAACCCCCCCGGGGCACCCCCAAGCCCTGCGATGGCTGCCGAGCGGTGCCCAGAGACACCCCCCACCCAAAGGACAGGGGCCCGCGCCCCCCCTCCCCCGACGGCTTGCTGCCTCACAGGGGCAGGTTGGTCGCGTTGCAGGGGCCGTTGGGAGTTGTAGTTCTCGGCCGCTCCCCTCTCCCGGCTCTCCCTGGAGCATGAGGCCCGGCCGGACTACAGCCCACAGCATGCCCTGGGCAGGAGCCGAGTTTCGCACCGAGATGATGTCACAGTGGGCGACCCACACACACAGATTCAGAGATCCTAGCCTCCCTATTTCCCCGGACATGTCCGGCTTTTTGGCAATTCCCCCCGGACGGGGATTTGGGGACCAAAAAGCCGGACATGTCCGGGGAAAGCCGGACGTATGGTAACCCTAACCAGGGCCCCATTGTGTTAAATGCTATGCAAACACACAGTGGAGACAGTCCCATCTCTGAAGCACATCCAGTCTAAACAGACTAGTCAAAGTGTTTGCAGAGAGGGGGAAAAGGAGGCACTGGGTGGGGTGGCAACTTCCCTAATGTCACACAGCAGTTTGTTGGCAGAGTCAGAAATAGAACCCGGAAATCCTGAGTCCCAGTTCAGTGCTCTATCCACTGGGCCTTCTCTCTTGAGCATGCCCTGGACTGGAAAGGTAGGTGGTAAGAAGTGGCCCACAGATGCAGCCCTGAAGTACTCTGAGGTGTTTGCTATCATTGCCTCTTGTAGAGCTCTAGGTCGGAGTCTGGTGGGAAAGGAGGGCTCAGACTCCCCTACCATCTACCCTCTCACGAAGGGGGCACAAACACCTTCTTGCATACCCCGTGGAGATAAGGGAGAATAGTGACATTGTAAGCCCTGAGGCAAGGCCAGGCAACCCACAGGGGCATACAGGTGGGTAGAAAACCCTTTCTTTTGTGGGGACATTGCACTGTATATATTTTGTTGGACTCTGTTAGCCCATAAGAAGGCGGACTTGATTGATCTGGTTGGAGGGTCGAGTTGCTGCCTACTTACAAGGGGACCACCACAGCGGCAGAGCGGTTGCTGGATAGGGACAGAGGGAGGGAGCTGGGACCCGGTTGCCTGCCACTAAGTGGCACCAGCATCGTCACAAACAGGAAAACAAACTCCCACCCAGCTCTAGCTGGAGCAGTCTGGGAGTAGCGTGAGAAACACTCTCCCCCCCACTTGGAAAGGGACAGATTGCTGGAACTGGAAGATCTGGAAAGGGACTCTTGAAACCCCTGCCCATACAAGAATCCCACCCACCCACTGTGTAGCATGGCAAGTGGAACTGGACAAAGAGGGCCAGGCTTCAGGAGGCACCTCAGTAAGTGTGACAGCAGCTGTACAAGCTGAAGGCCTGCCTGCTTCTGAGCAAGCCCTGGTCCCTCAGCGTGCTCAGCAAAGATCTCCTTCCTATAACCTTGCCTGCCGTATCACTTACTGCTGTCAAAACCTCCCGGAGAACAAGAGAGGGTGGGAGAAAACTGCAGGGATGCCCAGTGGGCGGGTCGCTGAATCCAGGTCTGATGACTGCACCCTGCTCCTCTTGCTGTTCCTTGAGCGTCAGCCATACCTTGCCTACACTCCCCTCTTTGCAATCCTTGATCTGTCGCTGGGAGGGAAGGACAAGGAGTTGGAGCCTTAGACTGTGCAGCCCTCACACCCAGGATCTCTCTCTTCTGGCCAGGGTGGCTGAATTATTTGCCAAGAAAGCAGCCGTAGGGTCAGGTCCACGGTCCTTAAGTCCTGAAAAAGGTAAAATTTGTCACTAGAGTGTAAATCGCTCCCACTTGCTCGGCCCTGAGCTTTCCAGCCCCTGATCATTTCATTGTTCCAGCTGAACAGGAATTTTACTTTATTAAACGCAGGCGCGCCGGTCTGATGCCAGCAGTCTTTTTATCCTGCCCTAGCATTTTCCGCCAGACCCGTAATGAACGATAAATCTCCGAGTGTTGCAAATGGTGCAGCTGTCTCTTTTGCCTTTATTTAAAAAAAAAAGTGGTGTTTGATCTCATTTTTGTAGCATCTGTGTTTGTGATTCTTAAAATCCACTGTGATGTGTTTCATAGTGTGAGCCCACTTAGAGAGCTACAGAGCTCTAAAAAAAATGCAATTTCCCCATTTTGTCCCTCTCTCTGCTGCTTATATTCAGTGAACAGTTCCACCCAGAACTCATGCAGATGGGTTTGTCATTTACCCCCATCCATTCTTAGGAACATTTGTTTATTGGTTGCAATATTCCACTTGTTGTCATGCTCCAATTTAATGTTAAAGATGTGAGCAAAGATCTTTGGGGAGGCATGCTCTCAACACACCCACATTGAATGGACAAGGCAGATCTTCAAAGTGGGGACCCACAGAAGCAAAACCTTAGCAGGTGTAAGTTATCGGAGCTCCATACATTACACCAGCTGCGGATTTGCACCGCCAGTGTTTTGACGCATTTATACATTGCAGTCATATGCATGGAATGATTCTCAAATAATTCATTCATCAGAAACTGAGGGAGACCATCAGGTCATAAATAACAGACATACCCCCATCTTTTTAGCTTCCGAATACTTATTTTTTCCTTTCATTGTTGTTACAAGAAATGCTCTTGTGAAAGATAGCTTCAAGGTGGAAAATGAATCAAACTGTCATATTACATCTGATAGGTGGTTTAATTAGCATTGTGTTATTAGGAGAGGTGTTAAATAACTAATGCTTCATCCTTTTCAAAAAGAACTGTTACCAGACTGGGTATGCTCTCTTGCTTTTGTTTAATATTTTACAAAATCTTATAATAGGATGATTCTCATGATCAGACTTTTCTTGATGGTTTCTGACTAGGAACTGTGTGTGTGTGTGTGTGTGTGTGTGTAGGGATTAGGTAGATTTCCAGCTGATTCCAAATTTAATAAACACATTAGTGATTTACCTACGTGTCACTGATTTACTCTGACTGCTGATTACCTGTTCAGATTACCGGAGGAAAGTCATCTTAAGTGGTCTTGAGGCCCAAACTCCGTCAGTATCTTGAATGGTTCCAGTCTTCAGAGCCAGATTCTCATCCCCAGATTGATGATGATTTCTAATTCTCAGCCACCTGCTTTCCAGACAAACACACCCACCATGTTTAGTTCTGCTCTCCTAGTTCCTAAATCCCGGCCCTTTTCATTAGTGAGGCTTTTAGAAATCTGAAGTAGGTGAAGTTCCCTCTTCCACAATTTGCATTCAAATGGTAAAAATGACCTCAAAGGGGCACAGTTATTCCACCTTTGAAATCATTACTGCTTATTTTTTCCATTGCTGCCTGCACTCAACAGTAACATTAGTTACTGATGAACATGAATTACTGATGTGGTACTTAGAGGTGAAAAGTAAAGACCTCATCAAATTCTGAATATTTGCATATACATTGAAGATAATTAAGTATCTGAGAGGCAATGTTTTTCCCCTCCGCTATTGGGGCATTCATGGATTAATCTTTGTTTAAAACCGGCCAGTCCTATACAGTATATCATTGGGTTTCATTAACCCTCATTTGCAAAGCTACTTGGGTTCCTCTATGTTTGCATTGGCAAGCACCATGAAAGTCATTACAAAACTCTTTGTCAGAAATTAACCCCCATAGATGGAGTCTATTAAAATAAATCAGAATTTCCCCTGTAGAATTCACTTTAAAGGCTTGGGAAGGCCACGCTTTTTGTGTCACTTTGGAGTTCTCTGTTGAATCAGTATGAATCCACTAAGGGTCAAATCCAGCAAAGCATGTAAGCATATGCTTAACTTTAAGCCTGTGAATAGTTCCATTGACTTCAGTGGAACTACTCATGAGCTTAAATGCTTGGCTGAACAGGGATGGATTTAAGCATATGCTTAAAGATAAGCATAGGCTCAGGTTGAATTAGGGTTTGTTGAATTAGGGTTTAAGAAAGACAAAAGAGGCAAGGCAGAGATAGAAAAAAAAAAATTTAAAGAAGCACCTCTTTTTCTTATATATATGATGTGCTTAAAGCAGGAAATATGCTTTTTGGCTCTACTTAATGGCTATCCTGCTTTTCAACTGCCTTTTTATTTGGTGTAAGATAAAACCACAAAAGAAAACTGATTGTTCCAGATAAATTCAAATACCTAAATAGATGTTCAGCCCAATTCCATTTGAAAACAGAGTTCAATCGTACAGTATCCTTGAAATAAATAGTTCTGCGAGTAGCTATGTTTACCAAGAACCTGATTTTAGTGTCACCTGCATAACCAATGCACAAATGCTTCAATCAAGGCAGATTTTCTGAAGAGTTTTAAATTGCCTATTCTACAATTTCACACATTTGCCTGCAATTTAATGTTTCAGTTACTGGAGTGTCATCAGAATTAACATGCTCATGCGGAATAAGGGAAAAAATATAATTCAAGAATAAAAATCCTTTGATTTTTTTTTTCCACAGGCTTTTAGGACAAAAGCATCTCTGAAATATACATGTATAGATTTATCTCTGAATCACTCTCTGTTAAAGGTATTTATTTCAGTCTTGGTACAGTCAAAGTAAATGTGTCATCACAGTCTTTAAAATAGAATGATCAATTAACCCGCGGGTTTTAGTTACAAAAAATGCCAAAGTACTTTTTTTAAACTTTTCTTTATTATACAGATTATTTTTTATACTCCTTACAGGTAATTAAAAGGTGATGGGTACAGGTGGTTGAAAAATCCAATTTTATTATCATATAAAAGTTTGAACAAAACAATATTAAACAATTATTTTGGAAATGAATTTTTCATTTTGTTTTTTGTTTTTCGTTAAAAATCAACAGTTATTTCTAAAGAGCGTTGTTTTTACAAAACATTTCAATGAAGCTGCATTTTACAAGAACAATAAAAATGTGGTAACAATATTTCAATCATCTTTATCGATGGACTTCAATATCTGATGGACTGTTTGTTTGTTTGTTTTTTGCCTGCTTTGCCCATGGCAGATCAGAAGTACAGAATTTTATACTCTCTTTACAATTGATGACACAAATGGCAAAGAAAGCAATAGAGAATCGGTCTCTTTGCTTTCCAAATCTGACTAATAAATCAGCATATTCACCTGTGCTATGAACAAAAACAATATTCACTGAAGTTAAGAAAGTAAAATCATAATGACACTTGCATGTTTCACAGAAAGAAAACAAGTAAAACAGCAATCAGAATGTGGGATGTAGTGTCTTCTTTCCCTAGAAATCCTACTGACTCCAATTCATGGTACTTTAGTATGTGATTAGATCCATTGACTTCAATGGTAGTATTCACATACTGAAGTGTCTTGTTGAAATAGGACCTCAAAACTGGTTTTCCTAACAAAACAGCAAGTGAAGAACTCAATCGACCTTTTTTTGTTGTCAAAACATTAATCAAATCAGACTCATAGTTTCTTTCACACTTCAGGTGCCAAAGACTGGGAGAATTTTTTAAAAAGATATTTTCCTTCCTTTTTCTTGATCACACTGCCCGGTTGCAAAGTCATGACCATTTGTTCTTAATGAGAAGTAGACTTACTTTTAAATCACAGGGAGCATCAGGGGTTTAGCAATTCTCTGCTGTTGTTAATCACAGGCCCGATGTTTGCCTGTGCCTGAGATCTGCCTGAAATGGTTATAGATGAGTCACTCATGAGTCTCCCCAGAACATAAAATGAAAACAACAAGCAAAGAACCTGGAAGGTTAAGTGCATGCACACCCTTTCCTTGATAGGGCTGTGATATAACTCAGATGAAAATTGTGGGTCAGATTTTCATAAGCCCCTAACAGAGTATGGCGTCCAACTCTGGTCTGGTTGATTTCCCGGAGGCTGTAAGTAAGGGCCTATACATTTTCTTCCTAACCCCATGCAGCTAGAGGTTGGCTTATGTCATGAGAGCTTATACCCCTTATTCATTTTTTATATTGTGTTTTAAAATATCTTATACCACCTTTATAGCTGAAGCACAAGCTCCTGGGGTTGTAGAGAGAGGAGAATTAACCCAGCAATTACAGCATCTGGAGGAATAAAGATGTGAAGTATCTGAACAGGTGGTTTCTCACTGGCCATAGGTGCCAGTTACATAAACTGTCATTTATGGGGTATAGGTGAACATTGCATTACTTTATGAATGCAAAACTAGACCTCATTCCCAGAGGCAGTCAGGAAACCAGTGAAGACCGGTCTCGTTGGTCACAGACTAGCAGAAGCAGAGAAAGTGCAGTGGGCTATTTCTATAGGTAATATTACCCCAGTTGCAATTTTTGTATGGGCCAATATTTGTCAGAGGCAGGCCTTTGGTTACAGGAAACCAGGTCTTGATTAATGCTAGTGATGGAAAACTCCACTGTCAAAACATCCATCCTGGCGTGTCTTCATCTGTTTCTTGCTCAAGAAACTCCAGAGGAGAGAATTCCCAGTTAACGGTACAATAGATCTATCTGTCCTTGTTGGTATGTGGAATGAGTGATGTTCCACTGTGATCCCTGATATGAGCCACAGCTGTGCACTGGGAGGAGAATTTCTAGTTCAGAATCAGCTGGTGATTGGTTAGGGGGAATTGATCACTGATGTGAAATGATTGTCATGCCTCATTAGAAAGTGACTTAGTGCATCCCTTCTCTCTGCTGTGACTGAGAGTGTGGGCGAGAGCCATGGAGGGACCTGAATGTGCTTTTATCTGGTTAAGTCTAGCCGAGTGATAAAGCCCACTGCACATCTGTGATCGACTCAGACAGCAGAACAAATGCAATGATACTGAGGATGGATATCCCATCAAACACCGAACATCTCCCTTTCCTGTACACCTGCATCAAACAGTACAAGAATACAGTCAGGGCATGGGAAGCTGGTCCTTCCAGAATCTGTGGGCATCCTCAGCTATTTCAGTCCTAAAGAAATACAAAAGTTGTAAGTTATGTGTGGATTTCAGAGCGCTAACAGAGACATGCAGCAAATTCCATGCATATCTGGGGAGTACTTAAAACTTCCTTACCCTTTATATAGATAGCAGGTATTGGAGGGTATAGCTGCGGAAAGAAAGCTGCCTTTTCCATTCTGCTGCACTGTTGTGAATTCACACTTATGTGCTTGGGGATCCCTAGTACTCCTGCTACCTGTTTGAGATTAATGGCAAAGGGTGGGATTTTCAAAATGAGTGAAATGTGCTCCCAAGTGATTTAGGAGCACATGGGAAATCAGAAGCAGATGGTAACCTAACTTCCTTAGGCGTTTGTGTAAATCAAACCCTAAAGATGACGTCTCACTCATAGGCTCTGGATGCTTTATGCATATATAGAAGTTGTCATCCTGTCACATGGCTGGCTAAATGGAGTAGTAACTAAGAATTCTTTTCCTCCCCATGAAACTTTAAATACCCAGTGTAGTATAAGTCCTTAAAATATCCTTTGGTTTGAGGTATATTTGTGGTATCACATCCATTTTCCTCTTGTATTATTGTAGGAAATTATCACTGCTTTTGGTAATATATATTAAATTATATAATATAAGCAGAAAATAACTGAGACGCTTTACAAGATTAGCCACCCCAGAATATTTTACATTTTTGAAACACTGTCCAGGTCTATGATCATTTTACCTGGGTAGCCCTTTGATGTTCATGCAGAACTGGTCTGTAGGTAGAACTGCTCAGGAAACAGATTTTTCCATCCTGTGAAAAACATTCAAAATTTTGAATTGTTTTTGTACCAAATCAGGACAAACTTCAAAACTTGGACATTTTTTCACAAAATGAAAAAACAATGCTAAAAAAAGCTTCAGGTCAATTGAAACATTTCATTTTGATATCTCAAAAGTGTTTTATTTTGGTTTTGACCATTATTTATTGATTTCATATACAATAAAGTAAATTTTTAAATGAAAAGTCATTTCCAAATGAAAAACTACAAGTTTTCATTCCAAAATTGTAAAAAAAAAGACATTTTCAAAACCTTTCCCCCCAATGTTTTTAAATGAAATTTCGTCAAAATCAATACAATTTTATGAACATTTTGTTTTCCTCCAAACAGCATTTTCCAACAGAAAACTGTTTCATCTAAAATTTTCCAACCAGTTCTTTATATGACTCCTCTCACCATAGTATTTGAGCACCTTGCAATCTTTAACGTGTTTGCTCTCTCAGCTCCCTTGTGAGGTAGGGGAATGCTAGCATCCCCATTGTTCACATGCAGAAATGAGGCACAGAGGGTACATCTACACTGGAGGGGGAAAAGCCCATTATCAGAGAGCCTGAGCACAGACTCTGAACAGTGTAGCAGGGTAGATGGATTCAGTCTGGAGCCTGGGCTCTGAGACCCTCCCTCTTCGCCAGCTTTCAGAACTCAGGTTCCAACCCAAGCGAGAATGTTGACACTGCTATTTGCAAATCCATAGTGTAAGCACCATGATCCTAAGGCACCGGATCTGGTCTCTCCCTCATTGCCACAGGGCTTTTTAGGGGGTGTTGTTTGGTATAGGAGAGTATGGGTGATGGCCAGATAGCAACCCTCCCTTGAGTTAAAGTTTAATAAAAGTTGTGGCCTGCCACTTAGTTCCATGCATGTGCCTGTCCTCATTTTGCCACAGTGTCTACATCAAAAGCATTCTGGAGGGGAAAGGGAAGAGTCTGTAGCTATCCCGTGTAACTTTGCTGCTCACTTTCTGGGAATGAGCTGGACAGCTTCAAACCAAGCTTGTCATTTCAGAACCTTTACTTTTTTTCTTCTTTTTATATTTCTACAAACCATCCACTGATAAATACATCCCATTTATTTACAATCCCACAAATCAAGATGCAAATCTAAGAAGATGCAGCACTGAGAGATAAGACATGTGCCTCTTCTCTGTTCATCTTGAAGTCTGAGAGTTCAGCTTTTTTTTCTCTCTCATGAAGATTTATCAGCAGCAAGTGGCTTTAAGCCCAGGGTCTTCTAATTCCATATATACAAAGAAGCTTATTTTGTCCCCCCCCCCAATTTGAAAAACTTCTATATAAAATAGCAATTTCTCGTTTTGGAAACTATTTCGTGAGATGAGAGCAATACTAATTATATCAATAGAGTGCACTGCTCCCTCCCCCCCATTTGTCCTGTGTGCCAGTAAGCACAACATTTGACATAATTTATTTTGTTCCGCTTTTCATCTCTAGTACTAACACCTTTTGATAATAATCAGAATTTCATTGGAAACAGGATCAGAATTTTGTTGCCATAAATATCCCATAACTTAAAAAAAAAGACTAATGCACAAAGAAGAGGATAAAACGTGTGTGTAATTTCAAGTCCTGTTTAAGCCATTGTTAATTGACATGTTATTCTATCTATAGGTGGTACTTACATGGCCATCCCAATACTCCTCTGAGATTGGGCAGGACTATTATCCATGGCTTCCAGAAGGCACAAAGAGGCTAAGCGACATGCCCAAGGACACACAGGAAGTCTATGGTGGAGCAGATTCAAGGTCAATTATTGATATCATTTGCTCATCTGGAATCTTTAGGTTACCTTGGCATTCTTCCATGGTACTCTAGGGCCAGTTGTACGCACATTGAAGTCAACAGTAGAAGGATCAGGCCATGAATAGCTGTTCATTTGAAATGTAATCAACTGTGTGTCAGCTGAAGTCAAAGAGTACTATCATCAGCTGGCGTAAATTAATGGGGATCCATTGACTTCAAGGGATCTATGCAATGAACAGCAGCTGAGGATCTGGCATGAGATTTTAAAACTGGAATGGCAAACATTATTAATCTAAGTCAATATTTAGTGTAAGTAAGTGGCCTGTTTTGTCAGAGGTGCTGAACGCTAACAGCTTCCCTGGTGGTCAAATCCTGCCTCAGCCTCCACAAATATGGAGGGCCTATGTGCAGCAGGACTGGGCTGGATTCTGAGAGCTCACGCGGGAAGTGTGTTCCTCCAGCACACAGCAGACCCTAGCTGTGGGCAAACTGGGAATGGGAGGCAGGATGGGACCTCTGACCATTTGCTTCACTCATGGGTGGGGATGATTGCAAGCAGAAACGAGAGCTGTGTGTATTATTTTTGCCAAAAAAATGAAGATTTTAGTTCGACCAAAACCTTTCACAAATTTGTACAGAATTTGCCCGGTTCTCATGGCTTAAAACAAAACAACACCAAAATGTTTCATTTTGACATTTTTGAAAGGAAATGTTTCAACGTTTTGCTTCAAAATGTATTCAATGTTATTTAAATACAAATATTTAAAATATAAAGCTCAAAAATGAACCCAAATATTTAATTCAACCCTATTTTTTTTTTTTGCCTTTTCAGTTCTCTGATTTTTTTTTTTCTTTTGCAATGGCCAGTGACCAAAAATTCAGGTATTCGCACAGCTCTGGGAGCAGCAAGGCTACTCCAAGCAGGGGTAGCTACGATGGGATACGAAAGTATTCTTTACTCACTAGGCCCAGAACAAAGTGCATAGCCTGTGCACCTAGGAAAGGAGTCATGCCTTAGGATTTGTCTACACTTGAAACGCTGCATCTGAGCCACTGTAGAGCTTCGGTGTAACCATTACCTAGGCTGATGGGCGGGGTTCTCCCATTGACGAAGGCAGTCCACCTCCCTGAGAGGTGATAGCTAGCTCAACAGAAGAATTCATCTGTTGACTTACCGCTGTCGACATGGGGACTTAATTCAGCTTAACTATATTGCTCGGGGGTGTGGATTTTTCAGACTCCTGGACAACGTACCTGGGTTGATTTAACTTTTTAGTATAGATCTGGACATAGTCTGAACTGAGCACTTATTAACTGCATTTTTTTCTCCTTTTATTCACTCCTCTTTACAGCGGAGAAACACCGATGAATTAATTGGCTCCTCACTGAGCAAAGAGAATCATTCAGCTGCTTCAAACAGGAGCATCTGTCTAGTGGGGCTGTTACAGTTGCTCAAAAGGCTACAAGTGTTCCTAATGGTCATTTAAATAATAAATGCCACCACACTTATCATGGGCATTTCAGTCATTCCTTTTCTGCTCCCTTACTAGCTCTATGCCATTAATATTTATTGAGGAAAATCATCCCAAGTTAGTGGCCTGCATTTCTTTTCAAGGTCACCAAATATAAATATTTTATTTCTCTAATTTGGAAAAATGGTGTTGTATGCTGTGCTGCAAACATGGCATGGTTCTGAATTAGTTTCTGATGCAAAAGTTTCTTTGGTCAATGTCCCCGGGTGCCAGTAATTGATCATTACAAGTCCAATATTGGCTATCCAAGCAAGCAATGAGAATAAATAAATACTATATAAACCCTTCACCGAAAAGGCAATAATATTTACTATCAGGTATAGTGAAAACGTCAGGGCTTCCATGTTTGATGCTGTGAGCACAGTTGTGGTCATTAACAAGAGCTTCATCTGGAGATGTGTGTGTATATGTGCACACAGGAGAAGGTATAGGAGATTGTCAAAAGCTCCAGTGGAACTTCTGCTCCTAAATCCCTTGAATGCTGTTGAAAATCTCCCCCATGCGGTAGCAAGCGTGGCGGCTGGAAGCATGGTACTTGCGGGCGTCCAGAAGCAGATGTAATGTCCCCAGGCACACTGGGGCAGACAACTCTCCAGTGACCTTTGGAACTCCTTTGCAAGTCAGTGTAGATGAGGATGGGGATAGGCCATGCCCCTTTCTCCCCCTTTGAAATTCTGAGCAGCAACAGCCATGCGAGTAGCTGACGGCTCCTTTTTTGCTTAGCAAGCAGGGGCACTCATAGTATATCTTTCCTCTGCACAGGTGAACTCCAGCGGGTGGGGCTCCAGGTTACTTCTCCTTCCCCCTCCTTCCCCCCGTCCATGATGATCAGGCCAGTAGTGAATACATCGTTGGGATAAAGCACAGAATGTTTGCAGTATTCCCCTGTCTAACAACTGTGGTTTTACTTTATGCCGCAGAGAAAGTTACCTGAGGTCTATACAACTTCTACACAAGTCTGGGTGCTGCACTGTTTGCTTTTCTGTCAGGTTTGAAGATGATACTTTTTATGGTCATTTTTTTCCCCAAATAAATACCCTTTTCTTCTTTCTGTTTACCAATAAATAAATAAATAAAAGATACTGCGTATTGGAAATGCTGGCTGTAAGAAAGCAATTTTTTGCTTCAGAAAAAAAGCCAATAGCTTGTGTTTACCTAAACAAGAGGCCCATTATTTCTGAGGATAGAGTAGCCAAGAACCAAGGAAAACAAATGAGATGGCATTTAAATGAATTGAAAATTGTTCCTGTGGTTTTTTGTTTGCTTTTAATGCTGTTGTTGCCATTTGCTGCCACCGAAGGTTAAAATTAAAAATGAAGGAAAGAAACTTAGCGCTGTTGTCTCGAAAAGCCACAGACAAAGTCCATGCTCTATAAAGAAGGCATTGAATAATTATTGTTGCTGTTATGTTTCAAATAACGCAGACTCATCCTCTAAGGGGAGATATTTGAGGAGAATTGGCTATAGAAGTGGAGAAAACACTTTCCCTTTGATGTTGTGACCCTGAGCCTTGAATTCATTGCAGGGGTAACTGAATACAATTCTTTGGCCTGTATTATGCGGGAGGTCAAACGAGATGATCACACTGGTCCCTTCTGGGCTTAGAGTCTATGGGCCTAATTCATCACTGGAATTAGTGGCATAAAACTGGAGTAATCTAGTGGTGATTCACAGCCATTTCATTACGAACTGGCAAACTCCTTGCAGGTCTCAGTAGAGAGGCCAAGGACAGAACTGGCCTAGAGAATAAATTACCCTGATTTTGTCCTTAAGTTTAGCTTTCTCTGCAGGGAGAAGCAAGACTACTTTGCTAACTCATGTTGGAAACCAGATCAGATGAGGCTCATTAGCTCAAATCCAGGCTAGACAAGAATCTGTGTGCCCCTCTGAGGAGGAGGAGGGAACAGGGGGAGAGAACAAGCTATGTTTCTGTTAACTCTGAGCCTGAGGTTCACCTTTTCTTATTTTTGTTACTAATAAGGCAAAATCCAGGAAGGAGGGTAAGGAATGGCGAATGACACCAAAGGTTAGAGCATTCTCCAGGCCAGCTCAGCCTTTGTTCTCTGCACTGAGACTGCCACTCTGAGTGACAGTTAGTGCCCAATAAGATGGTGGATTTCTGGTTACAGATACCTGTCCAGGATAAACAACTGATTCCAATAAAACAGGGGCTGCAAATTCCCTTACCTGGTGCCCATCCATGCCACTACGTAATTAATGACAACATGTAGACAGTAGTAGCCAACATGTAGTGTGAGAATCACAAATCCAATTGATGAATACATTATTATTTATGCTATGGTGTTGCCTAGGAATGCCAGTCAAAGATCAGACATGTAACAGAGAAGCCAGTCGTTGACCTGAAGAACTTACAATCTAAATGAGAGAAAGGATGCAACAGGAGGACACAACCGACAAATAGGAGGAGGAAAGAGAGGAAATGGGCGGGATCAAAATGATGAGATTTGAGTCGAAAAAGCAGAAGTTGCAGGTTATAACTTGCCGAAGTAGTGCATTATGGGTGTGATATGTGGGCATCGTGGCAGAAATAGGTTTGGGCAGGGATTTAAATGCAGCTTTATCAGGGCCAGCTCCAGGCACCAGCTTCTCAAGCAGGTGCTTGGGGCAGCCGCTCCAGAGAGGGGCGGCACGTCCAGGTATTCGGCGGCAATTTGGCGGACGGTCCCTCCTCTGCCTGGGAGCGAAGGATCTCCTGCCGAATTGCCGCCGCAGATCGCGATCGCAGATTTTTTTGTTTTGTTTTGCTTTGTTTTGTTTTGGCTGCTTAGGGCGGCCAAAACCATGGAGCCCTGAGCTTTATGAATATGAATGTGTTTCTCATGTATGGGAGACCAACTGGGAGAAAGTGAGGAAGAAGCAAACAGGCAGGTGATCATGGATGACACCACAGGCAGAGTGCAGGTGGGGGGATAGCTTGATCAGCTAGCAGATCTGGCAGCAGGGTGGGGCAAAAGGATGAATGGCCATAAAGGCAAACCCAAAGAGCATGTGTTGGTATGGAAGAGGATGGAGAGCCAATGGATGGATGTGAAGAACAGGATGATGTGGTGACAGCAATGAGCCAAATCGATGGCCCTATGCAGAAGCTTGCTGAGTGGATTGGAGACGGGTAGTGTGGCTGGAACCAAGGCAAGAGAGGAGTTGATTATAGTAGTCCAGATGTGAGGGGATGAGAATATGAACAAAACCTTAAGCAGTCTGGAGAAAGAAAGGATACAGAATCTTAGAAAGCTGGCTGGCTGAATACATGTTAAAAACCTGAATACATATTTGACACAAATATGGGAGTTGTGGTGGGTCACAACATGAGTCGGCAATGTGATGCTGTTGCAAAAACAAAAAAAAGCAAATGCAATTTCAGTTTGCTTTAAGATAGGCACAGCATGCATCTCATAGGAGGTGATAGGACTGCTCCACTCAGCGGTGGTTAGGCCTCAGCTGGAGGACAGTGTCCAATTTTGGTCACATATAGAAAGGACGTAGAGAAACTGGAAAGGATCCAGAGGCGAGCGGCAAAGATGATCAGAGGGATGGAATGCAGCCATAGGAGCAAAGGCTGAAGGAATGGGGTATGTTTAGTTTGGAAAAGAGGAGATTAAGGGGGGATATGATAGCTGTCTTCAAATATTTGAGAGGCTGCCATAAAACAGATGGAGAAAACTTGCTCTCTCTTGCCACAGGGGGCAGGGCAAGTGGCAATGGGTTCAAACTACAACAGAGCAGATTTAGATTAAATCTCAGAAAAACTTCCTCACTGTAAGAACAGTAGGACAATGGAACAGACGCCTCGGGGGGGTTGTGGAAGCTCCTTCATTGGAGGTTTTCAAAAGGAGGCTAGATAGCCCTTGTCCCAGATAGTGTAGACTCATCAAATCCTTCATCTTGGCAAAGGTGAGACTATATGAACCTTGTGGTCCCTTCCAACCCTATGATTCTATGATACTCTTAGCAATAAATTATCCTTGTCCCATCTTCAACAACAATGGCAACTGAGTATCTCCTTTCCCTAGCCCAGCATGGCACTGAAAATTATATCTGACATATTATCTTCCGGCTCATTCCTGGGCAGTACGTCGGATCCTCGCTTTTCTAAACAAACATGCAACATATTCATGGCAGAAGTATCTTTGGCAACAAGCTAAACAAGCTCTAGCGTGACAAGCATCTAAGTAAACACTAAACAGTTGCTAATTAATGGTAAGTACGTAGTCCCTGATTTTCAATTAGTGCATTCAATATGTAGTTCTGGCTTTTTTTTCTTTTAAATATCTAAGTCTAAATATACTTAGAATAAATCCATGAATCTTGTGCTGAACTCTAAAGGCAGATGATTCTCTCAACTAATATCTGAGGATATGCTAAGCCTACCTGTCCTTTAGTGCTGTGAAGCACAGAATCACAAATGCAAAAGATGGGAAAGACCTTTGAGGTCAGCCAAATCTACTCCCTTCACTGCATTTTTAGAGCACTGTCCAGACTAATTTTAAATGCTCAAAGTGATGGTTATTCCACAGCAGGATAGGTCTAAAAGTTAGGAATTTTTTTCTTGATATTCCCATCTGTAATTTTAACCCATTGCTTCTAGTTAACCCCCCCTCAAACCATTCCTCGCCTTTCCAGGGGTGTAGAGACATCACACACACGCTGACTCATCATGCCCTTGTCTCAGCCCACAGTCATCGTTCAGCTAAACGCTCCCTATCTTCCTCTGGAGCTGGGAGCCATAGTGGAAAATGGTATTCTTTACTCTGGGTAGAAATCATACATACTCCTGTTCCCATGGCAACACCTATAATGGCTATTTGTGTGGAAACCGGCCCTTCTAATAATATACATCTGTCATCATAGGGTAATGACCCAAAATGCTAGAGTAGGAACTTTGGCCTACATCTGCTCCCATTAAGTTTAGTGATAAACTCCCTTTGATTTCAATGGGAAGAAAGTTAGGCCAATGGTGAGCACTTTCAAAAAACACTTCCTATACCCTGCAATAGCAATAATGCTCCATTTGGTGCTATTACCCTAGAATGCCGCATTTTACTTTTAAATAAGGGACAACTATCAAGCAGGCTTAGTTCCTGAATGATGAGAAAGACGGGGACACACTTCTTGGAGGGCTGGTTCCCCTCTCTACTGTTGGGAAACCTAGCCGGCTGTTAAGTTGTGAAATGTAAACCTCAAACCAAATTGGGTTGTGAATTGCTCTAGCAGTTGGCTGCTAATTCTCAAAATAATCTACCACTTGTTTAGTCTGCAGGATTAAAGCAGGTTTAATGTTTGAGGCTACATACATTTATTGTTCCAGATGGAACACTATTAAAAAAATGCAGTGGAATATCAGTATTCAGAAGTGTGGTGTACTGCACTTTAAAGGGCAGCTTGGTAGAACAATCTACATCACCCTTAACTACAAGCGACAGACAGGGGAATTTTTTCCTACATCAGGAACTAGATTCTGTCTTAATTATCACTGAAGACTTTATCACATTTTTTGAACTGAGAAGCTATGAAATGGTATTTTTTTCCCTGTGTACATCATCAGATTTAATAAATGGCAATAATGCTGTTGTCCCGTTGGGAATATAACCAAAGATGTGTTGATACACAGCAGGGATTGCTCCTGGAATTGGTAGCATGAAAATACGACAAGGGTTATGTTGTTTTTGTGGTTCTTGCCAGCCATCTGGAAACAGGAAATTCTCAGAATCTTGGGAGAAAGACTTTCAGAAATAGGTAAAATCCAATCAATGGAAAATGGTATAAAGGAAAATTCTATCCTCTGATAGTAGGATGGACTAGATAATATGAAAACTAGGTCTGGTCAGGATTTTTTTCAACATTTTGTTGTTGGATAATATCAGTTTGCCCAAACTGAAACTTTTTCTGGAAATGGATTGTTTGTTTGATGCAAACTTTGTTGGGAAGTTTTATCAGGTCCAGGATGAAATTTCTGTCCAAAACCCAGAGAGAGAGGCCTACCCCAGCATAGCCAGTGTCCCAGTGGTTAGGGTATTCAGCTAGCCCGTGGTGGATCCAGCGTCAAGACTGTGCTCTGAGTGATTCAGAAGAGGGATTTGAACCTTGACTCCCTCACCCTCAGTGTGGGCCCTGACCACTGGGATCTTGGCTATTCTGGAGTCTCACTCTTTCTAAAGGTATAATCTTTATCCTAATGTGACAGTGAAGTCTTTGATTAGGCACTGATAAGCGAGTGTGGCAACACCATTGTCACCCACGAACAATCTTAGTTTTATTGGAAAGAGCAGACTGCAGTAGATTTCCCACAGCACAGTATAGTATGGGTCTTTGCTTGACTACGGGAACTTCTGCAGGATGTAATTGAAATTTAACCTGATAAAAATGACAGGCATTTTTCAGTGATCCAAAGAAGACTCTCTGGATTTGCAGTGGTATCAGTGGAACGCAACCTGTTGAAAAGCTTCAGGTTCAAGAGTCTGGCATATATTTGTAGTCCAAACCAAACACAAACAAAAACAGAAAGGTACCTCAGAAAGAGTGCTCTGCCTGAATTTGCGTTATTAATTATTATTATTATTATTGCACTGTGGTAGCCCCTGGTTGCCGCAACTGTTTACAATGATTTAATAGTTGCAGACTATTGTTTCGAGATAAAAATGGTTTTATTGACAGAATGACCAGATTTTCAAGGTGGAAAACCAGGGACCGGAGGTTTCATAGGGGATGGATTTAATAGGGGTCAGGGAGGTATGCACAAGGGGGTTTGCCAGCTGTGGGGGGCCAACCATAGAGGTAAAAGGCTGTCCATTACTTCCTCTGATGGGGCCTGATTCAAAGTCCTTTGAAGTTAATGGGCGTTATTCCTTTAACTTCAGTGGGCTTTGCATCTGGCTCGTATTCCCAATACTTTTGTCCTCTTTTTTCCTTACTTTCTCCCTCCTCTCCTTTCCCATTGGTCCGGTCTTCTCCCACTTGCTTCTCCCCTCCCTACTCCTCATTTTCTCCATTACACTTATTGATTCTCTCTATCACATGTACTCTCAATCCTTGATGTCCTCCTTTTTCCTTTGTGTTTCACGCCATCCAGCACGCTACTGTAATCCAGTGTTCACTTGTGGTGCAGGGAAGGTGAGCAAAAGCATGCATGTCAGTCCCCAGCCTGGGTCAGCAGTTGCTGGAGATGATGTTGGTAGGTCCACCTGAGCTAACCCTAGGCTTGCTTCTATTAGTAAGGCCCTGTAGTGAAGCGGCCTGGCTCCCAGCCGCCCCTGTGAGGGACGAGCCAGAACAGCCGCCAGAGTGGGTGGAGTCACTGCCTGTCCCCGCCCCCTGGAAGTCAAGGGGCGGGGCAGGAAGTATAAAGGCCCGGCCCCAGCACTCAGTTGCGGCCCGACCGCGGGAGAGGGCAGACGCTGGTGCCCGAGCTCCTGCTGCACCGCGCCTGCCCCGAGCCCGGTATCCTGAGGAGCGGACTGAACTTCCCCTCACCGAGGGTCTGGAGGAGCCGCCCGACCTACCCAGCGCTCGCTGCCCTGAGGAGCCCATGATCTGGGACATGGTGGAGGAGGTTGAGGACGTGCAGGTACCCATGGAGGAGGAGATGGAAAGTGGCCTGGGGATAGCCGACCCCGAACCCATGTCAGTGTGTTGCGGTCAGGATCCCCACTGACTGCGCGGCAGACGGACTGCTGCGGATAGGGCCCCGGGCTGGAACACAGTGGAGTGGGTGGGCCTGTGTTCCCCCCTGGCACCCCGCGCCGGGTGGCAGTCTCTCCTCCTCCCTGCCTGAGGGCCTGAGCCCTGTACTACGGTTGGCTGCCCGCCCAACCTAGGCCTGGGCACACAAGACTGAGCTGCTCCCCGCCTCGTGTAGTGAGGCGGCCTGGCTCCCAGCCACCCCTGTGAGGGACAAGCCCCTCCCCGGGACGTCTACAGGCCCCAACTCTGTTTGTGAGGAAAAGCTAGTATGAGTAGGGCGATGTATTATTACAAGACAGACTTGGGGTGGGCACAATCTGAAATTTGAATGTGTCCGGTTTAGAGGCTCAAGTTTGGGGCTCTCTCTTCTTTTAGCTCTTTGCAAGTCTATAGCACCAAATATCCAGAGATCTCAAAGTATGATTCAAACACAAATGATGTAAGCCTCACACGTCCCAAGAAAGTAGCAAGGTGTTATTTTTAGAGCTGTTGAGAAATGATTGCATTTTCCCATGACAAACCTCTACAAAAGTGAAGCTTTGGGGGGGTTTGTTGAAAATTTCAAACAAAAATTGATTTTTTCCCTTTATTTGCGGGGGAGGGGTTGTCCTGCTCCAATTATTATTCCCATCTCACAGATTAAGAAACTGAGGCAAAAGTGGGACTAAAGCCCATATCTCCTGACTAGAGAGAGGTTTGGGTTTTTTTATGGGAGGGGATAGTAAATTCACCAAAAATTGCATTTTTCAGAGCATCATAACTATTTGGTCAAATTTGTTGAGTAGTTTTGGAAAAAAAAAAAAAAAGGAAACATTTTCAGTCATGTTGAAATAGTTTGTTTTAAACCTGTCAAAATTAACTGTTTTAACATTTTGTTTTGAATCAACATTTAATTTAAAAAAAATATATTTTGAATTGACATTTGGAATGTTTCATTTGGCCCAAATGAATTTGCTCCAGTTTTTCATGTTGGTATGGGAGAAAAAAAGGAGAAAAAAAATCAGTTTGGGGTCAAAACAAACCTTTTTTTTTGTTTGTTTAGTTGCCTCATCAAATTGAAAATTCAACTATTTGCTCAGATCTACTCCTGACAACCTTTCCTGTGTTTTAGCCTCAAAATCATATTTCCTCTTACTAATATTTTAAGGAACATGTGTATTGTGGCCTCAGAAAACCATTGCTAATTCAGACAGTGACTTGTTATGGCAAAACAGAAGCTTTAACAGAGCAAGGATAATATTTGCAAAACTGTGTTCAAGGGACCTATTTATCCCATCTGTTATTTCAACTAGCTAAACTACCTTTCTGCTGAAAAGTATTTTACAATACACTTGTGGACTAGAAATGTTTGCTATTCTTTGCAGTACTGGAACATTCTATGGGCTCTTTAATGGAGTGCCACCATTATTAGAGGTGAAGATGGTTCTGAGCTGTTGTTTCATTCCTGTGAGATGATATTTTGCATGTACATCACATTAAGCTCTGAAACGAAGAGGCAATTTGGTAACAATAATCCAGGAAAATAATATTGCATGGTGCAGTGCAGATGTTCAAGAGGATGGGTGAATAAGTGGAGGAGCCATAATCAGATCGGTTTCTTTTGCCTCATTCTTTAGTTTGTGCCAGCCCCGTAAAATGAGCGAGTTTATCTTTCAGTCATTTCCGACACAGTATGAAAGATTATTTCTAAAATGACTATCGGCAATGACATATGTATGATGGAGTGCGTTTCAGATAAACCGAAGCAAGGCCGGCTCTAGGCACCAGCCCTCCAAGCACGTGCTTGGGGCGGCACTTTCTAAGAGGCGGCATTCCGGCCTCCCTTTTTTATTTTTATTTTTTATTTTTTTTTTGCATGGGGCGGCATTGCCGGGAGCCAGCCCTGGCCCAGCCACTCGCCCTGCCAGCGGGAGCTGGGATCCGCGCCCCCTGCCCAGCCCGGCGGCACCCTGTACAGCGCTGCCCTGGGGAGACTTGGCGCGGCAGCAGGACCCCATCTCCCTCCCTGCATCCCGGGCGCCGCTTCCCTTCCCCCCACTCCGGGAGCCCCTCTCGCGGCCGCTGCAGCCCGGGCTAGAGGGGCTCCCGGAGCGCGTGAGGAGCGCGGAGGGAGAGAAGCGGCGTCCCCTGGAGCCAAGCCCAGGCTGCGGTGGAGGCGAGAGGGGCTCCCAGAGTCAGGGCCGCCAGGGGAGGGGGGCAAGTGGGGCAATTTGCCCCAGGCCCCGGGTATGTCCAAGGCTCCCCCTGCCTCCGTCTTCCCGCATCCCCCGGCCTCTCAGCCGGTAAGGGGCCGGGGCTGCAAGCTGCGGCCGAGCGGCGGGAACTCAGGCCCCGCTGGAGACACCAGGCAGCTGCAGCGATGTTTGGGAGAGGGGTAAGCGGCATGGTAAGGGGCCGGGGCACCCCCAACCCCATTCCCCCCACAGCCCTGATCCCCAGCTCTGAGCCCAGCCCCTCTGAGCCGGACACCCCCCGACCCCATCCCCCACAGCCCTGATCCCCAGCTCTGAGCCCAGCCCCTCTGAGCCGGGCACCCCTTGACCCCATCTCCCCACAGCCCTGATCCCCAGCTCTGAGCCCAGCCCCTCTGAGCCGGGCACCCCCTGACCCCATCCCCCACAACCCTGACCCCCAGCCCCTCTGAGCCCAGCCCCTCTGAGCCGGACACTCCCCGACCCCATCCCCCACAGCCCTGACCCCCAGCGCCGAGACCAGCCCCTGTGAGCCGGGTACCCCCCAACTCAGAGCTCAGCTCCCCACCCAGCCCTGGGCAACAGCGGCACCACCCCCAGGCAGCGACAGCCCATTGGCACCAACCATCACCATCCCCCAGCAACAGCCCATTATGTAATTGCGAATGTACACATACCATTAAAGCATTCGATGTTTTTAAATAATGTATTTAGTGTATTTTCAAATTATTACAAATTAATTTTTGAATCTATTTCACTAGTTATTTTTTACATTTCCAAATACATGTTACTATAGTATTGCAACTTTTTTTTATGTCAGGGGCCCTTGAAATTGCTTTGCCCCAGGCCCCCTGAATTCTCTGGGCAGCCCTGCTGAGAGTGTGTGAGGAGCCGGGGAGGGAGGGAAGCGGGGTCCCCTGGAGCCAAGCCCGGGCTGTGGCGGTGGCGAGAGGGGCTCCCGCAGTGTGTGAAGAGGTGAGCGGCCGGCTGGGCTCGTCGGTGCTGAGCAGGTAGCCCCATAGCCGGAGATCCTCGCCTTCCCACCCGCCGGGGCTGGGCCAGGGTGCGGTGACGCTGAAGAGCAGCAGGTCCAGGGGGCTCTCCAGGTCCTCAGTTGCCAGCATGTCAGGGGTGAGGGCGGTGAGCACGAACTGATCCACCTTGGTCACCAGCAGCGTCGCGAAGCTCAGGGAGGGGCCGTGTTCTCCGCCCCGCAGCCGCACTGCCACCTGGAAGTACTCCCACTCCGCGCCGCCCAGCAGCTCCACCCGCATGGGGACAGAGTCACGGCTGGGCCAGGGCTTGGCCGCCGTGTGCTGGTAGCGGATCCCACGTTTCGGGGGGAGCCCAGTGCTGGGGTGGCAGGGGGTGCGGGGGGGGGGGGGCACTGGTGGGCTGGGGGGGGCAGCCAAAAATTTTTTTGCTTGGGGCAGCAAAAAACCTAGAGCCAGCCCTGAACCGAAGGAAACAAATATATACATGCCTTAGAAAATAGGCAACATCGAACACACATGGACTGCCAAATGTTAAGAATTTCCTCCTTGACAGTGTCAGATGAAAGATGGAAAACCTGCAGGATCAGAGATTGCAGGAGTCCTTGTAAATGCCACGGCACTGAATTTTATCAACTACGTTTTTACTACATGTAGCAGGTGTTCTGTGTTTGTGGCTATATATTCAACTCACAACTGATTTCACTTCACAACCCAGAAAGTCTCTTTTAAACCCCTACAAATAAAAAGATGTGAGGTGCAGATAGTATTACAGCTAGGAGAAAACAGCAATGTATTTTCTGATATTTTAAATGAATTTGCTTCAACGGCGTTTGTGGACTTTGTTGTGGATGAACCCATGAGGTGTAAAGTCCATAGAGAGTACCCTAAGTTCAGAGGAAAGAATGATATCATGATCAAGACCCTGCTCTGGGATTCAGAAGACCTGGATTTGGTTCTTGGTTTTGCCACTGACTTCCTGTGTGACTTAGGGAAAATTGATCAATCTCTTTGTTCCTCAGTACCTCATCTGTTAAATGGGAACAATACTACTTCCTTTGTCTAAGGGTATGTCTACACTATGAAATTATGTCAATTGAATATAAGTCAATTTTTTAGAAATGGATTTGATACAGTCGATTGTGTGTGTCCCCACTTAAGACCATTAAGTCAGCAGAGTGTGTCCACAGTACCGAGGCTGGTGTTGACTTTCAGAGCGTTGCACTGTGGGTAGCTATACCACAGTTCCCACAGTCTCTGCCACCCATTGGAATTCTGGGTTGAGCTCCCAATGCCTGATG